>NW_024539302.1:0-174900 GCF_016758775.1 Suillus clintonianus
GCACGACTTCATACACATACGAGCGAATCCCTGGACTGTCTGGAGAACGCCCTCAACCGTTTTTCACGCTCACAAGGATGTGTTACAGGAGCTCGCAGTGCGTGAACACTTCAACATTCCAAAGCTACATCAATTGTCCCACTACGTACAGTCAATCAAACTATTCGGAGCTGCAGATGGATTCAACACCGAACTTCCCGAGCGCCTCCACATCGACTTCGCTAAAGAGGCTTACCGCGCAAGTAACAAGCGCGACTACGAGGAACAGATGGCGTTATGGCTTCAACGCCAGGAGGCAGTCTTCTGCCAATCCATTTACCTCGAATGGGTGGCTGAGCGTGCCGCTCGCCGGACAGACCGGGAATCTGAGTATGATTCCGACTCTGATGCTGAAAACGAGGGCTTTGATGTGGTGCCTGTTGTTTCGCAGGATATCATTCATGTTCTGGCGAAGACTGCCCCACATCCTCGTCGATCTGTTCAACATCTCGAAACCATGCATGGCGCCGTTGATTTCCTGCCCGCTCTCACATTATTTTTACAGAAGCATTTGCCGCACAATCATAGCATTGTGCCTGGTCCCCAAGATCGTTTTGACACTTTCCGACAAGTAGTCATCATCCTTCCCCCCGACCCTCGTGTGTCCGAGTTGCCCAAGTGCCTACGGGTCAGGGCGACGCCTGAAGTGCTTCCTTCGTCTTCTGGACGGAAGCCAGGTTCCCCCAATCGATTTGACATGGCACTGGTTAGCAGTGATGGCGTCCAAGCATCGAAGGCACTACTCACGCTGAATGGTATGTCAATGGCTTCCATTTTACGAAGTATTACAATGACAATATCTAAATTATAGCCGCTGTCCGAGTTGCGCAGGTCCGTGTGTTGTTCACGCTGCCTCGTCAATTTGGCGCATACCCGCGACCCCTTGCATACGTTGAATGGTTTACCCCGTTCAGAGAGCCAGACGAGTCGTCTGGTCTGCATCTAATCTCTCGTTCAACTCGTCACTTGCGACGGAATTCGGCCGTGATTCATGTTGACGAGATTATTCGTCCATGTCACCTCATACCCAAGATGGGTTGATTGGTCAATCCTACGTGGACGAGCGCGAATGTGTATGAGTTGGCGAGTGAATTTCAAGTTTACTTAAATCCATTCATTGACCTCGAGACTTTTTGTATGTCCACTACGAGTACTTAGATTGATTTAGAATAGGACTATTGGCTACTACAGTGAATACAACTACTCCCAGCGCCTCCCGTAGCTCTACATAGCCCCGTATTTAACTACATATCACTACAGTGACTATGTAGCAATATGTAGTTGTCACTGGAACTACACCAATATTTGTTTTTTCCTGATGAATGCTGCACAACTTATAAGATAGCCAGCAACTATCACCAGACAGCCAACGGAAACTATGTCTCATGAAGATATCATGCTGACCATCTCCTTCCGTGGAATATCACATACTGTTTCCCTCTCAAACAACGCACCCGTCTCTGCTCTCCACTCCCGCCTCGAGGCCCTAACTTCTGTCCCACCATCATTACAGAAACTCATTCATAGAGGGAAGAAAATCCAGCATCGACAGGATGACCCCGATCCAGAACCCACCATTGCGCAACCTGGTCTTCGCAATGGCATCAAAGTGCAGATGCTTGGCTCGACAGCAGAAGAACTCGGACAGCTGAATGCAGCTGACGCGGCACATCAGAAGAAAGAGCAAATTCTTGGGGACAGGGCACTGAAGCCGCAGGTAAAGGTATGTCCTGGCATACGTTCTTATCGTCAAGACTGTCAATCATGATGAGAGGCAGTTAGCTTCGTTCGACAGGGTCATCATCTACCTCGTCTCACCAGTACCGCTTTCATCGCTAGTGATGTGCACGGCCCGGCCCGGCTCAAAAGCCGGGGCCACGGCTCGGCTTGATGGGGCTCAGGCTCACTGAGATTGCAGGCCGAGCCTTCCTTGACGGCTCAGGCTAGGCTCGGCTCGGCCTAGGCTTAGGCCGCGGCTTGCTATGCGAAAAATTGTGTGATATCATTAACGGCTGTCGAAAATGCATGGGCACCAACGTACATGAAAATGAGTCCAAACGAGTGCATGCAAGTCCAGATGAATGCATGCAAGTGCAAACGAGTGCAGACAAGCCCAGACGAATACAGACAAGCCAGGGCAAGTCCAAACGAACGCAGACAAGTCCAGACGAATGCAGATGAATGCAGACGAGTCCAAACGAGTGCAGGCAAGCGCAAATGAATGCAGGCAAGTCCAAACGATTGCAGGCGAGTCCAGATGAATGCAGACAAGCCAAGTCAAGTCCAAACGTTTGCAGACAAGCCCAGACGAATACAGACAAGCCAAGTCAAGTCCAAATGAGTTCAGGCAAGTCCAAGCGAATGCAGATGAGTCCAAACGAATGCAGAATGAGTGCAGGCAAGTACAAGCGAATGCAGACGAGTCCAAACAAGTGCAGGCAGGCCCAGATGAATAGAGGCAAGTCAAAACGAGTTCAGGCAAGTCCAGACGAATGCAGACGAATGCAGAAGAGTCCAGACGAGTGCAGGTAAGTCTAGATGGATGAGAATGCCGAGGGACAAGCCATAATGAACCAAAATGAGGCCAGGCAAGCCCAGATGAATGAGAACGACGAGGGACAAGTCAGAACAGGTGTACACAAGCTGGAATGAGTGCAATATGAGCACGAGTGTGAAGATACGAGTGGTGAATGAACAGGATACAAGCATGAATGACCCGTTCCGAACAAACAAAGTGTCACGTGCAACGATTTATAAATGAGTATGTGTAAGTGAGAACACGCAGAATTACATACGAACAAATGCAGATGCACGCAAACGAGCAGAAGTACTCAAATACTCATCTATGATCTGCCAGTGTTACTCCCATTGAAAGCCGTGGCTCGAGGGCCAGGCTCAGGCTTACAGATACCTCAAGCCGGGCCTTGAGCCCTTATGGGCCGTCCTCAAGGCTCGGCTTGGCCCGGCCTAAATGGGCTCGGCTTGGCTCGGCCCACGGCCTGAAGCCGGGCTTTGCACATCACTATGAATCATCGCATAGAGCCGCTCACTCATCTCCCGCGACCTGAAACAGCGACGGAGTGTCTCACGACGCTTTCCAAAGATCCTGCAGTCTTACATATCATGCAGAAGCATCGTTTCTCCGTTGGCTTGCTTACCGAGCTTGCTCCACATGAGCATCCTGGGCTTCTAGGTCTTAATGTCGGGAGTGGAGGTACCATCAAGCTGCGAATTCGGCTTGACACATATGATGGGTTTCGCCCGTACTTGGAGGTCAGACGCGTGTTATGCCATGAACTGGCGCACAATGTATGGGGCGACCATGATAATGACGTGAGTCACAGCTACCTTCTAATGTCCTATTCACATGACGGTCCATGCTGTTAGTTTAAAGAGCCGAATTCTCAGCTTAATCGCGAGGTTGCAGATTTTGAGGCTGCAGCAGGAGCAGGAACGCATCATCTTTCTGATTCAAGCGATATCTATCAGCCGTCGTCGGACAAAGAAGTGGAGGCTCTCATTCATGTCCTACGTGGCACAGGCCTTCGAGGCAATGATACCATGGAAGAACGGCGGAAAAGGGTGCTGGATGCTGGATGCTGGATGCTGCCACAGCGCGCCTTAGGAACGAAGAAGAAGAACTGGAACGGAGTTGCGGGACTTCTGGACCACAGAAGCAATCTGGATGACAGTTGAGTAAATTAATTTCACGGATGATCAGGCTAGCGATGGTTGTTTGAATCGGATGATAATTTGCTTCTGGACTAGTAAGCTTCCAACGGGCCACCCGTGGACTGGTGGGCATTTGGATGTCTGGTGTACGAACTTGTTTCGTCGCACCATAAGGCACGTTTCCTGTCTTGCTTCGCTGCTATCTTACTGATACCATCTTCTCAGCCGCTCTTTTATACGGAAGAGGACATATTTGATTATGCTTTCTTTCGCTGCTACTCTCACAATTTGTTCCCTGCATTTAAAGACCTTCATCCATTGATCGTTGATTTGGTTGAAGGGGTAAGCTTCGGATTGTTCATTTTGCAACACTATCACTTATCTAAACCGTGATAGCTGATCGAACCTTGTCCCGTGTCACGGTATGGGTTCTGGGACGTTAGGAACCACAAGAGTTTTGTGAAAAATGGCAGGCCAGAATTCGACGATGCGTGTTCTCGTGGTAGGTTTCATTTGATTTGTCTGCGAACATCGTACTTAAAATCCACTGCAGCTCTGCGCCGCGAAGAACGGCCGCACACATTATCAATCTTGTGGGATGGGCAGACTCAAACAGAAGATATTTGGCGTCCCATATCTTCCTGGCAGTCTCGGCACTTGGATTGGAAGCCTAGGCGTACTACACCTCTTTTCTCTCGCCACGGCAAAATACTCTCGAAATATACTTTGGTCTATACACCTTAGTGCCCTTTTTTGTTTACATATATCTTTCACACTTCATTTCATTGCTTGTTCCTTATCTCCAGGTGGTGGCAGAATCAGCAAGCTGGTTTCGGCACACTGACTAAGTCACGCAAGGAACGCACGGGCACACGCCATGTTACCAGGGGAAGATGCTCGAGTGTGTACAAAGTACTAACTTGAATATGTAGGCCTGGGCGACACGTAACCCTCGGCCTACTTTAAATTCGCGGAGGTCTCAGCACTAACTAATACTCTCCTCTTCTATAATGGACGGAGAAGGGATCTTCTGCAGAATCGGCCCGACGTTAAGACCACTCGAGCCCATCGTCCTCTCGGTCGCACCGAAATCTGGCCTTGGCCACACTGACTACGCGAGGTCATACAATCAGACTTTGCGTCACATCTGTTGCTTTCACTCTGAATGGGTCGGGGTATGATAAGCACAGAGGTATGCGGCTATGTTCAAGCGAGCTCGCCGACGCCTAAATATGCAGTACTGCGGATGTCCATAGATGAACGGAGGAGCCTGGGCTTGTCCTGGGCTTTCATTCTCTTCGAATATAATGTTTCACTCGCAACGGTTAGCATTATCGAGTGCGATGCATTGCATGAGTATAACAACAAGGAAACAAGCTTGATGGAGCAGCAAAAGATCTAAAGACTGCAACAAAGATAAGATAGTTGACCACATACTGCAGTATTAATGCCCATTAGCATGTGGAGGAGATGCGCAACAGAGGAAAAGTACGAGACGACCCCACCACGGGATAGGTGGTGACTGCGCAGCTGCTGCACCAGATGTGGGAGTATGAGTACCTGGAGCAGGAGGTGTCGTGGAGGTCGAGGCTGTGGCAGGCTGAGTTTGTGATGATGACGCCTGGGTTTGGCCATGCAATTGGCCTTGCTGCCGCGGCCGCGGCCGTGGAGCAACAACCAATGACTGCAGATAAATAATTGAACAACGGCAATGGGAAACATACGCAAATAAATACGTACCTTTCTGTCTTGTACTGTAGGAACATCGACGATAGGAGGGCCACGATGAGAGAAGATGGACGGTCTTGAACGATGCTGGAGTTCGGTTGCTCCGTCAGTCTTGGAGTGAGAGTGACGAAATAGCGATGAAAAGCCGCTGAATAGCGCACGCGGATTCGAAGAAGAGGAATGGTGATGGGAACCATGTGCTGCGGAGGACTGAGAGTACAAAGATCAGAATGAGAACTGGTCGACAAACGCAGACGACTCACCTGGGCGCTATCGAAAAATCCTGGCGGTATTCGGCGGGCATGAACAGTTGGACGTCGCATAGCATCTCTCTAGAATATCTTTAAAATGGTTTAAAAGCTTTGAGAAACTCGTCACACACGGTCGTTAACGATTTTGGAGCTGGGACCTGCAAGTGGGAGATCAGTATAGTTTTACCGAAAAACCATGGGATTTACATGAGAAATAGGCAGGAGGAGGTCTTCAAGGTCAGCTTCTTTGAGAATGGCATGAATGTCCCATGTGTACGCATTTCCGTTTCGGCAACCAGTGACTAGCACTTTTCCATCAGCAGAAAGGGTCGCGGACTCCACATAATCTTCATGCAGGAGGGGTGGTCCGATCGGGAGATTCGTGTCGAGATTCCATAGACGCACTGTTTTATCATTTAATGCACTTGTAAGGAAGCGATTGTGGGGAGACAAGGAGAAGACGCCGACACGGTTTGTATGACCCTCAAGAATGGCAATCTGCTGCCAAGTGGCTGTGTCGAATATCCTAATCGGGCCATATGAACCGAAGATAAGCTTCTTTCCGTCCGACGTCCAGGTCAAGCTCCAAACATAGTTATCATGTTTGAGTGTGGTGGTCAGTTTGCCCGTCTTCGCATCCCAGATTTTGACTGCATCCTCGTTGTGTCCGCCCGTTGCAATGTATTCGTTATCAGGGGAGTACATCACTGCCCTCGCCCACTCGTGTCCGGTTTTGATTTCCAGGACAGTTTTGCCGCTCTTGACATCCCAGACTCTTGTCGTCCCATCCCAGGATCCACTCGCTACTCGCTCACCATCCGCACTCCAGCACAATGCACACACAACATGGGTGTGTCCCGTCCATTTGGATATCACCTTCCTCGTCTCGATATCCCACAACCTCACTGTCCTGTCAGTGCTTCCACTTGCAACTATCTTGTGGTTCGGAGACAATGCCATGGACGATATTCCTAGTTCATTCTCATCTTTCCAGTCCTCACCTATCTGTGCGCCGCTCTCTAGGTCCCATAATCGGAGTGAGCCGTCCAATGAACATGTGATTATGCGTCGTCCGCTGGGCAGATGGACGACACCTGTTACCCAGCTGGTATGACCTTGCATGGTCTGACGTGGCGTGGTCGCTGGCGTCTTTCTGGTGGAGGATGACATGGTCGGCGCTGGGGGTTCCATGTACTGCAGATTGGGGACTAGTATCTATGCGAGAGATGTCTGTCGAGATCTCTGAACCAAATCGGGTTATCAGACGGCAATGGTGATTGGTGAGTCCAGGGGCCTACTTCTTGTTAACGCTTGTCAGAAGCACATAAGCCATTGCTCACGAGACAGCCTACTTACAGGAATCTAGTCCTCACCTAGAAGACAACTTCGGGACTGTATATACAGGACTTGCGGCGCTGTTTGTGCAAGATATCCTGGTGGGTATGGGCCGATGCTGCTGTAGTAAGCAAGCGGTTATTCTTAACCTGCAGAAGAGCCTCAAGATCACTTACGAGGCGCACCGTTTATACAAATTCAGTGCTCAAATCCCTAGTGATCAATGGGTGTTTGGGTTGGAGTCGAGGAAGTTGGGCATCCCTTCGTTTAAGCGTCTGTTAAGTTACGTCCGCATCTGTCATCCTGTGTTTGTTGTACAGCTTAAGGGCTGTGTGGACAAAGCGCTCATGGGCCTGTGACCAGTGCTAAGAATATGCATCTTCTTATACGTAAGGGACTTTATGCTGGCGACAAAGTTCGACGGGAGCCGTACTCCCTCTCCACTCTACATGTTTCTTCCGGCCTGTGTTTGAACTCGATGCCGTCAACATTTCTGGATGTGTGCAGGTTGTGCAGCATACCCGTATCATTAGTACGAGGGGTAGGGTTGTCGACCGCCTCAGGACGAAGTCGCTTCGCTTCGCGTGAAAGTTGACAGTCTTCTGGATTACAGTCACGTCTTGCCGCTTCCTTCTTACCTCTCCATGGTTCAACAGAAATCCTATATCGCGATGAGTTCAACTTTTTCGCTCTAATACTGCATCAGACTTGGGGAGAGTAGTAGCAACATGTATTGACGACTGCAACGCCAAAAAAACAGTGATAAGCGTCTACCCTCGGAGTACATCTAAACACGCATTCCAACTAACGGGACCCTCAACGAATCCTTGATCGCGGGGTCATGAACATTGGATAGAGACATAAATCTTGCTCGTCCGATAGTGAATTCTGTAAAATCACCTGAAAGACTGGTAGCTTGAGTCAGGGCCCAGTCTATGCTCAGAGTGATCCCGAACTTTCATCCTCCTGAGTATAAAATTTCTCTCACAACGGTTAGCATCGGTGCAGTACATGAGTCTCACAGACGAGGGAATAAGATTGATGGAGTGGTAAAATAAATGAAAAAGAGAGATGAGACTGCAAGAGAACTACTTAGAAGCGACGATATAATTGTTGTCCGCATGTCGCAGTATTAACGCCCATTGGCATGTGGGGGATATGCACAACAATGGAAAAATACGAGACGAGCCCACAATGGGAGGGGTCGTGACTGCGTAGGTGCTGCAACTGCTGTGGTAGTATTAGTACCTGAATCAGAAGGTAGTATCGCGGAGGTCAAGTTGGTGGCAGGCTGAGTTTGTGATGATGACGCCTGGGTGTGACCGTGCGATTGAGTTTGCTGCTGCTGTGTTCGTTTCACCTTGTCACGTTCTGGCCGGCGAGCAACAAACAGTGGCTGACAAGATATCACTGAGCTCGGCGATGGGAAACGCACGCGAAGAAATACGTACCTTTTTGTCCCGTACCGCAACCTTTGAAGCATGGCCAACACGTTGACTTGATTCTAGCGCTGATCATAATTACGGACCATGGAATTGCCGAAGGAACAGTGAGGGCAATATCTAGACAAACTTCACATACAAATGATCCGGGTGTTGGTCGAAATGAATGCACAATTGATTCACTGATGCCAGATTAGTAGCATGGCACGCAGGGCAGGTGGGTACATGCAAAACTGTGTGTCGTCGTTGAAACAGCATTTGGTGCTTACTGGTGAGTTATGTTCCTCGAATGCGGACTTGAACATGTGTAGATACCTCAGCAGGTGTGCGCACCCTTATATCTGAGCTCGCAGATTGTCATGACTAAATAGAGCAGAGTTCAGAAAGATCAATTGATGTGCTTGCGGTTCGAATTCAGCGAATTGACACACCTTGTGTGACGCGGCACTGCCACACTTCGAATAGACCCACCATTATATGGAGATAGTGTCCCTGCTTGCACCGACAGGGTCCATCTCCCGTCGCGTCATCAAAATTGCTGTCGAAGCCTATGATCAGGCGGGGAAAGGCGATGTCCACTCAGCGGTCCAATCACACGTGTCTCTCACGCGTAGCGGAGGAGACGACTCGCTGGAAGGGATTGTTGGATTGATTAAGGGTCATTCCATCAAGCCTGAAGAAATTCAGGAGCTGAGGACGAACATTAGGTCAGACGTCAATCTGCAAGTGGACGAAGAGTGGTGGATGGTGCGGGCCTGCATGGCAGTGCTCAATTATAGCGCGTTTGAATTCTGTAGTGTACCTTGTTCCCAACACACATGACTCATTCTAGTCACCGCCTTCAAATTATCTGGCTTAGTTTCATCGCGATTTCCTGCCAGGACTCAGACTCACTCAGCGTGGAGCTCAGCGACGATACCATACGTCAATACACGTTGCAAGTCTGGCATATCTATTACCACACGTACTTGTTCTGGAGTTGCAACGTTGAATAGCTATTGTTGCACAGAGATTTGTTTGCCGCGCTTATGTGAAAACGCTCGATTCTGGTCTATTGATATGAAGATTATCAGCTGTAAGTAGTGTTTCTTTTTCATGGCTCTGGGTACGAACTAAGGGGTGACGGAGCAGTAGGTATTGCGCGTGTGGTCTGACCTCGGACGTTGGCCACGCTCGTCGGTGCTGAGGGAAAGGCTGATTTTGGCCGTATTAACTTGTAGGATATCATAGTGCAGAAATCGTGCGTAAATATATGATATTGTCAGGAATTGAGGAAGACGAACCGGCCACTATACACTTACATCTGGAGGTTGGCGTGCGTCTTGCTGGATTCCGACAGCATCCTGGGCCGCTCCAGGAATCCTTGAATACTGACTCCTGAGCAGAATATACAAAGCTTCCTGCGGCTTCAAGAGTCGTTGGAGCATCCGGTTCTGTCCACCCGCGAGCTCTCTGTCGTCTTTCGATGTGTATTAAGGTCATGTAGCATCAACGATCGTGATGTAAGTGATCAAGTGCATGGACCTTAAATTGAGCCTGGAATTCTCGACGTGCGAAATAGCATGCTTTGGTATGAATACAGTGAGTGTAAGGACTCGCGGTGCGCGCCAAGACTCACTGGTTTGAACGGTGTGCACTAGCTTTCCTGACCAAGGGGAGGAAGCAGGTTCATACCCCATGTCCTTGACCGGGTCAAAATATGCCATCCTGCCCTCTATATTTTGTCGAAGAGGTTGTAGACTAGCTCTCCCGAAATTAGTAACAAGGTATGGCAGTTATGTGCCTGAAGCAGCCCGAGAGCTGTGGACATGTCGAGATCGTGTCGTGCTGTAGAGGAGGTGAAATTGTTTGGCTTGATTGAACTATGTAGGGTTAGGGTTCCAGATCCAGCTTATCGACTTAAGCTTGACCGGGTTGATCCAATTGTCCAGTCATCGAATACAATGTCTACGAGCGCAGAACAGGAAGATGCTCTTGTAACGTCAACCGATCCTCTGCATGTGAGCCATCACTTAAACATTGATTCGACCTGCGATACTGATCACGAATCGCATCACCGATGGTCAGCCTGCAAATCTTATATCAGAACTATGCGCATCCTTCTACAGATTGGGATGGGTGACGGGCACTGGTGGAGGTATCTGTATTCGCACTCAGTTTGTTTCTTGTCGGCTGTGACTTGCGCGTGCTGATCAGTCCTCGGTAGCGATAAAGTATACATCGCCCCCTCAGGCGTACAGAAAGAGCGCATCGAGCCGTCGCACATATTCGTTCTCCCTTATCCCCAGGCAGAGCCTTCTCCTCATACCGACAGGATTTTCCTTCGTCGCCCAAAGTTGAACTTGAAAGAGTCTGCCTGCACCCCGCTCTTCTGGAATGCTTTCACGATTCGTAATGCTGGCTCCTGCATACACACCCATTCTCAGAATGCGGTGATGGCGACACTGCTCTGGGAGAAAGAGAAGATGTTCAGAATTTCTCATCAAGTGGGTTGGGAGAGTATGCTGCGAACATTTCGTACTGATCGTGTTTGCAGGAGGTATTGAGCTTTTGCCTTTTATTCTCCCTTCATTGATCCCCGGAAAGATGATCAAGGGCGTCCGAATTGGCGGAAATGGTTCGACCCTTTCATACCTTGACACACTTGAGGTCCCGATCATCGACAATACTCCTAACGAAGAAGACCTAAAGGACAGCATGAAAGAGGCCATGGAGAAGTATCCCAGGGCAGCTGGTATTCTCGTGTTGCGTCACGGTATCTATGTCTGGGGTCCGTCATTGGCCATCATCTCGTTTTCTGTGCTAACTTCCTCCATCAGGCGACGATTGGCAGAAAGCGAAAACTCAAACAGAAGTCAGTCGCAACACATTTTGAATTCAGGCTGAAGATTAATCATAATCAGTGCCTCGATTACTTGTTGGAAATAGGAGTTAAAATGAAGTTGGCCGGTCTGCCAACGGTGCTCAATGAATGAGCGTCGAGCGCTCGAGCTGTTGCGTACATGTACGGAAACGAACGTTCCACTTCCCCCCCCCCGTCGCTGATGCCATCACAGACCCAAACCACGAGACTGCAGAATATTAGTGTAACACAGCCTCTCACTATATCGTTTTTGTTATCGTAGCCATGATGCGTTTCACTTGCGTTGGTATGCCCACTTGCATCGACGTTAATACTGGTGGGTACAGCAGCCTTGAGGCTTTGAAATAGCGGTTATTTTGGATTGAATTATTGCCTGCGTTTAGCAACCTCCCATTTGCCACCAACATCCGGATCTAGGCCCGCCCACCGAGGTATTGACTGTATTACAGGCACAAGGAGCCTAGCACTAGTATCATGAAGAATTCTGCCAATCAGAGTGGCTGCTGGCAGTCCAGGGACGAACACACAAACTTTCGGGTGGGCATCTGGATGTAACATGCGTATCCGACGCTGCTGGGCCACTTGGGTAAAATCATGCGCGATCATTCTTTTAAGCACGCATGGTTCAAGGATGATTGATGTGCCTTTCATATACCACATCAAGTCCTTATCCTGCGTCACATTGTTTTGAGAGAAGAGCTGTATAACGCTAATTGTTCGGGTGTAGGGTGTAGATAGCAAAAGGATATGGCGAAGACTATGCGGATAAAATTCCCCTGGAGTTGGAAGCATAATCAGTTGAAGTTAGAGCTCAAGTAAGAACGACCTCTGTATAGATTGAGGGGATACAGTAAATCCGGCCGAGGAGTTGACACATGGACGGCCCATGTCAGGGTAGTACCCTCGACGAGGTCGGCGCAAGCTCTACCCTGGGGAGCTTCATTGGCGTATCTTCAAACTCTGCCCATCCACCTCTCAGCCCAATCTCCACCACCCGCTCAACAATTCTCGCCAGTTCATTGTTCCGTGCCCGTTCTGACTCGACATCCCCCAAACTTTCTTGGATTCTCTCCAGACGCTCTGTGAGTGATGCGACATTCGCAGAGAGCTCCTCAATTCGTTCATTGACGTCATCTCTCTGTTTGGACTGACTCCGAGACGACCGCCATGTTTCGCCTATTATCAATAGTGCGGCTACTGAAAATAAGAAGCCTTCTGCTAATGCGTTGGCACCGTTTTCTATTGCTCTGAGACACAGATGAAATAAGACATGAGGTGTTTTCATAGGATGATACAATGCGCACCTCGTTTCTGCTAACGGCTTGACGTGTAGCCTGGCTGGTTCACCGAGGATATTCGTTCTCAGCTGAATTTCAGCCGAATGCATCTTCTGAGCAAGGGAAATACATATTGAACGGAAGGTTTCATGCCTGTAAAAACTCCAGTATTAATATCAACAGGATTCAAACCCCCGCACGTACTGCTTCGCTTGGTTCTTCAGTTGCGAAGAGATGGGCTTCGCAAGTGTCTGTCACATCTGAGACCTCGAGCCAATGCAGGAGAGAGTGTAGCTCGACTCACTCGGATCACAAGGGTAGCGAGTTTGACTGTAGCCATTGTGTTGTATAGCACGTTCCGGAGTCTTGATGGTCAGAGAAAAGCAAAGAGAAATGTCAAAGATCCTAGTCTAGAGCACGATGCCGAATACGCGCGTCAGCCCAGAGCCGTCGGACCTGGACTAACAACGAGAACTGGACTACCAGCAAAAACGGGAAACAAGCAGAACGAAAGGCCTTCGGAGAGCACGACAGCGCCGCTTACACGCTTTCCAAACTTCAAAGACTTATAGCAGCGGATTACTGAACCAAATGTTCTCTCCGTCAAAGTGGGCAACCGCCCATAGAGGGGTCCATTATGTAATCAACCGCCCATAGAGGGGTTCATTATGTAAGCCACTTTAGCGCTGTGGACTCTGGTCTTCTGGGTTTTAGTACTTTACTTATTGACTTGTTATTGACAGCGCTTCTTCACTAACCACGATGAGCTCAACGATGGACTCGACTTCAGACCCGCTTTTGGCTCTCCGGCATGCGATCAAAGCTAAATCTCCAATAACATATGTCGCGAGTTCAGAGCCAACGACTTCCCTTCTTGCTGCATCCCACATCGTTCTGTCTCCGACTCTTTCGCTTCCAAAATCAACTTCAACACGCTATTCGAAGCCTGGGACCTCGGGATCCTCACCGTCTGACTTCTTCACCCTTGAAGCTGTGTATTTAGCATGGCTCCTCCGCGATGCGCCTGTTGCAGAATACATGAAACAGGCTCGAGACAACGGCCTTGCAGTGGGTTTTGTGAGCGTTACGGAGAGGAAAAGCATTGTGGAATGGTTGGAGGGCAAGGTGCATGACTTGAAAAGAATAGTGTCACTTGCAGGTGCGTAGACATGTAACCTGGACCTGGACCTGTAACCGAGCTTTCTGCAGCAGCAGAATCAACGACACCTCCAGGCACACCTACTCACGTTGGTGCATCCACCATACCCCTCATTACCCCAAAGCGCACAGCACATGTTGCAGATACTACCACCACTCCCTCTAAGCGACGCTACGTTGCCGATCAGCAAGATGTCGAAGTTGTAAAACGGATCAAGCAGAACGAGGTCGAGCTGCGGGACAGGAATACTGTTCTACGAGGAATAAAACCAAATGTAAGTCTGAATCCCATCACGTATTTGTCTCACCAACCGCAATTCAGAACTTCTCTGCCCTACGAGCTACATACACTGAAAAATTGAAGAAGCTCAAGGAGACAAAACCTGGGGCTGCCCTAATTCCTGCGCCGTCTGCTGGCGCTCCCATGCTGGCCCGCAAAGCTAGTATGTCCTCATCCCAAAAATCTTACTCAAAACTCTAAATTGGCTGCAGAAAATCTGTACCCTATCATCATGATTTCCTCCTCTCCGACTGCCCTTATAACTATGCACAACGTCAAGCGTTTCTTGCAAGAATCATTGTACGTTTTGCTCTGTCAGTCAAATGCTTTTTCAGTTGATATCTTGTTCTTATAGTTTTGAGTCTTCCTCGGCGGCACGCGAACGTGCTGCATCTGCTGGAAACTCCCGTGCTGAGGATGTCATTCACATTGACAGGCGGCGTGTACCGCCTTCCTCATCCTCACAGCCTACATCTACGCCTCGCGGAGACATTCAACGGTACTTTGTTGTTGATAGTACTGACGCGTTGCAGAAATTTGGTGCGGATGCGTGGGAACGTGTTGTCTGCGTGATGACCACCGGCCAAGCCTGGCAGTTCCGCCCGTACAGGTGGAGTGAGCCCCGGGCTCTATTCCATCACGGTGCGTAGTTCTCATTTGGCTGACCTCGATCGCTGATGATCATGGGCCGCTAGTGAAAGGCGTATACGTCTCATGGGCGAATGACCCGCCCAACACAAAGATCAAAGACTGGAATGTCACCGAATTGAAGGTGTGCCTTAAACCTTCCCCTCTATGTTCAGGCTGATATAACATCGTGTTAGATCGATCCTCACAGACGACACATTGACAAGTCTGTGGTGGCGCACTTTTGGCAGCTCATTGATGACTGGACAATCACCAATAAGCCGTGGTTGATCAAATCATGATGCTCTGCTCTCGATCCGTTTATTGGTGGCAGCGAGCCGCTGAAACAAGGATCAGTTTTGTTTCCCCCCCATTTTGCACTGGTTTGTGCATTTTATGCCTCCGTTTACCGGAGACTCGTACTTATGTATCGGAATTACATTTCTTGTAATCAACTTGATGGTGTAAAAGGGCTGACGATAAACAGGTGAATCTGTGTGCGATCAAAATGTCACAGATTAAGTCTCGCCTGCATAATGGCTTACGAGCGATGGAGTCCACTTCAGTGACCGCGGCGGTAATCATGATGACGTGTTGGCTCCAACATTCAATTGACACTTTGCGCCGTGCAGAGCAGAGTACTCTGGCTAATCTAAGTTGGAAGCAAAGATCAGCTCCTTCTGCGGCTGCAGGCTAAGTTTGCAAGTAAGGGGATGGTATGGGTTCCTACAAGCTATACAAGTACAAGGTCGAAGCCAAGCGTGGGCGAGAACCAGTCTCCCATAGTCAGACCATGCAAAGAACTAAGACAGTCTGAGTCGTTCCTTTGATAATACCTCTCACCCAACAATCATTCCTCAACATCAACAATCCGCCACTCGATCTCTCTGCTAGCCCAGAAAGGTACGACTGTCTTGTCCCCACTACTATATTCAGCCTGCACGCTCACCCCTTGCACCTTCTCCACCACAACCTTCGGAGCATCTGAGTCCGCCGGGATCTGATAAAATTTGCGCCCAAAATTGCTGGTAAAATCAGCCAACTTATCAATTGCTCCAAACGAATCGAGGAGGTGCGCGACGAGGGGGAGAAGGATAGGAGAGGTATAAACCCCCGCTGCACACCCGCTTGCCGCTGTTGCTGTCGATTTTGAAAGGCTCGGGTGCGGTGCAGAATCAGATCCGAGGAAGAATTTCTTGTTGCCAGATTTAACAACTTCTTGAAGCGCGCGACGATCTTCTGGAAACTTGGCGACAGGTTTGCAAAAGTGGAAAGATTGGCCGGCCCAATCATCGACTGTGAGGGCGAGGTGGTGTGCTGTGATTGTGCATGCGACGTTATCACCGCAGGCTTTGACAGCATTGACGGCAGCTGCGGTCGTTGCGTGCTCGAGGACGATACGTAGTTTAGGATATTTGTTGGCTAGGTTTGCGAGAACAGGAAGGAAACGTTCTTCAGCGTTGAGGACGCAGATGTTTTTAGAGTGGTCGGATGGGATTTCTCCATGAAGATTGAGCACGATGCCGTGCACCTCCATAGCTTTGAATAGTTCGTCATATTTGTCATAACTCTCAATTCCCTCGTCCGAGTTGGTGGTTACACCACGAGGATATGATTTGACGCCTACGATACCCGCAGCCTTCCAGTTTTTGACATCGCTGGGATGGAGGGCGTCGGAAAGATAGAGGGTCATGAGGAACTCCATTTTGGATGATCCCGAGTACTCTTTCAACTTTTTCTTGTATTCAATTGCCATTTCTGTAGTGGTGATTGGGGGCACGAGATTTGGCTGTGACCGTCAATCGATCGTTGTCCTATAAACTGAGATGATTAGCACATACCATGACATAGGCAAGATAGAAACCACCCTTGTGGACGTGGGGGGTAACGAGCTTCGATAGTTCACCATCCCGGAGGTGAACATGAAAATCAGCAGGGGCGATTACTTCTCTTATGTCTCCATATTTTGCAGTGGACATGATCGTGATGGAGAGAGCTTGATCTAGCCGAGATCATACTACATCCTACCTTGTATCCGGCCTGCTCCGAGATCGCCTCAATGAGCCCATTAAGGAGATTATATCGGGGAGTGTTTTTTCGCGCTACAAACGTTCATCACACCAGCACATGGCTAATGTTCAACAAATCAGTCCATCTTCACAAGAATCTACACCAGAATCAATGTCTGGAGGAGTGAATCTTGGACCAACCGTTCATGCCCAGTCAGAACTTGATCTGGCTGGACAAGTCCGAATAGGGGTTGACTATGAGTGATTCATAGTACATTCGTTCCGCCAATCTTGAATTCTCTTCATTCGCTGCTTGTACTTTTGGTGGCACTGCTGCTCAACAGTCTGATAGGATTGGATAGGGTCGATGAACGACTTGACAAGAGCAAATTTAATCTCTGCCAATATAGTATGAATTCGATCTTACAAGCTTAAGAGGCGGTCAAGAGTTATACTACATATAATGTTTTTTTCCTACAAAGAATGTGTTGTCCCGAGGAAGAAAGGAAAGCATAAGGTAAGGTAACTGTCACTTCACATAATCGAACATCCATCAGGGCACCACCCTTCGCCAAGTAACCCTGCCTCATCCAGCCATCCGGCGCACCCGTCTCTCGCTCTGGTCTCACTGGTATACCCAAGCCCAAGTGCACTGGCTTTGATGGCGCCCGATGAACGGCGCACCTCTATCGTTAACTCCTTGTCTTCCTTCTCATCCGTTGGTATAGTGTAAAACCAGAGAAGCTTCTGCTCCGATGCAAGAAGCTCTACGCGACCCTCGGATGGAGTGACAGTGATGTCGTACCAGTCATCCTTGAATATGACTGGCGAGAGCGCCGGTTGAGAACTCACAGGAAGAGTGAGCGTGGATGACGTGTACGCGCGAGGTGTTGTCGTTCCTGATGCACCGCGGCTACTCCCTTCTTGCCCGATATCCATGGAATCATCGACTTGGCCCCGGGCGTTAGAACCGAGGGTTTTGCCCAAGCAAGCATCCGAGGCGAAATGAACGAGAGGCAAGAAAATTTCAGTGGGCAAGGAACTATCCTTGCACAATCCTTTCATTCCTGTCGCTAGAACATCGTCATCGTCGACGGGTATGTCTTCTGCGTTGACCTTGAGAGTAAGGTGGAAGGCGGCTTTGGAGATGTCGAACTGGATGTTCGAAGGGGTACCAACGACCGCTATTGGCCATGGGCGACAAAAAGCGCGCACGGCACGAGCGCCGTTTGTAAGGAACGATAGGAGAGAGGCGGCTTCGCACTGCACAGGTTCGCCTTCTTCAACACTAGAACTGGCGTAAGGCGACGAATAAGCCGGGAGTGTTGATATTGTGAGGGTTGACGCTCGTGCCGGCGCTAATGAACCCATTGACATTTTGGATGATATCTGGAGGGCTGGAACCCTTTCCGCTTCTCCTGCGCGCAGGTCATCGCCACACCATAAGCTGAGATCCTCCATATTCCACCCATCCCCCCACGGGTGCGAGCTATCGGGACAGTACGTCCATACTGTCCAGTTCAAGCAGTTCTCGCCATCCGCCGCATTCAAACTTGCATCTAGTGCACGCTCTTGCCGCGAGTAGTCACCCTTGTACTTGCCACCATCAGTGTATCCATACGAGCGTTTGGCATCCATATCGAAAGGTGTTCCAATCTCTCCAATGATAGTTGGGTATCGCGCTGGGCCGGTAGGTGGAAGCGCACCTAGTTGTGTCGCGTCCGCCTTCAGATACCCGAGTTGGCTTTGAAGGCTGTTCCGTATGGCGCGTTCGCCTACGCGTAGAGCTTGTATCTGCGTTGAATATTTTCCCCGCAGGAGACCAAGGGCATCAGCGTTGAACCAGTTCCAGTGGCGTGTAACGAGCGTTAGGCCATCGTAATAATGCGTCGAATAGCATGCCCTGCCCTGCAACAGCTCCTCAGGTATCGGAGGAGGTTGAGCAAAGACGGGGGGCTGCACGAACGCGATGGCTTGTGGATGGTGCGCTCTAATTGCTTTCAGGTAAAGAGCGTAGTGGGGAAGGAAGAAGGCGTGTAGAAAATGTACGGGATCTTCTGTTCCTGGAACATGTGCGAAATAGTCGGGCTCCAGAACGTATCCACTCTGCACATCCCATACATTGTGCAAAGCCCATATGCATTCGCCGAGCGTCCAACCAGGGTCACGCCTCCAGCCCCAGCGTGGGTGAATGCCTCCAGGCTCCGTAGAGGGATCTGACCATGCCTTGACGCCGTTGGGGTCTATGGTGACAGTACCATCGCGCTTTGGACCCATGGAGCCAAAAGAGAAGTTGTCAAGCGTCTGCACCTGACCCATACCGAGACGGAAGCTCTGCGCTGGGGATGGAACGGTGCCCTTCTTGAGCGTGGAACCCTGTTGTTGCGGATAAGCATTGAGGTCATCCCATGAGATGAGCCCTTCTGCTGGCTCGTTCATGCTGTCCCAACCAATGACAACTTCATCAAGAAGATCCCCAGCCTCCGCCACTCGCTCCGCCAACTTTGCAAAGGCGTTTGCGAAGTGCGTCTGGAGGTATTCCTGAATGTTGACCCCGTCAATGATGCATTTTGGCGCGAACGTGGAACCGCCGAAAAAGAGAGTGAACATGGTTTGCGAGACAAGTCTGCCATAGTTTGTTGACCATATCATGGCAGGCATTTCCGCGGGTTCGCGGGACGCGGGAGTGGGGTACTCGCAATGAATTATAGCTGCTTGGGTGGCACTGAATGCACCTGGATTTAAACCACATGCAACGAGTGTCCAATAAGGTGCTCCTGAACCGCCTGAAAAACGAGACCACTGAATGGCAAATTAAAAACAGTAGCAATACGTTTGCGAGAAAGCTTACGATGTCTTGGTGAGGATTCAAATAAACTTTGAATCCATGCGCCTTGCATTTCCGCAGT
Source organism: Suillus clintonianus (assembly GCF_016758775.1). NCBI lineage: Eukaryota > Fungi > Basidiomycota > Agaricomycetes > Boletales > Suillaceae > Suillus > Suillus clintonianus. The sequence continues at coordinate 19,591 of NW_024539302.1, forward strand.
ATCTCTATTGTGTAATCCATAAAATCATAATCATATTTCCCTCTGGTCAAATCACTGTTATCAAGGGCTGGAGACGACATTGAATAAGTACTCACGGTCCTTCGTGTTCCAGGGATTCCCAGGTTACAGGAAAGCGCAACATATTGAAACCCCAACCCCGCAAGCGGGCGAGGTGCTCGTCCGCGTCATCCAGCTTTAGTGGTCGGCCTATAAAGCTCTCACTGCCAATCTTTGCTTCTTCCCAAAATCCATCAAGGACCTGAGAAGGTTGGTTCACGGGTGCTTTGGAGGAACCAGATAGGTTCACGCCGCGTAGCAGAAGGGTACGACCAGCGTTATCGACAAAATTACCATCGAGCGTATGGATAAATGAGGCGTCTCCAGATGGCACACGAGGCATGGTTGCGACGGCAGAAATTTTATTAAATCTGAAGTCCTTATTTTTCAGCAATCTCGCTGTCGTTCCAAGCGTAGTGGTCGTACTGGTGGGGGTAACAGAACTGTGGAGAAGTGGCAACCGTGCCTGCAAGCATCGTACCACCAAAAACAAAGGCACGATTCCTAAATACGAGTAACCGCCGGCATTACCATTTATGGTGACGGCTGTTCCGGCGGCGTGGCAGGTGTCCCTTGCGGAAGCAATTTCTGCTTTGCGTTCCAAAATCCACATGTACAAGTGTGTCACCTGTCTTATCTCTCCTTCCAGTTTTGTCAAGACAGCAGCAGGAACGTGACTATCCTCGAGATAATGTTTCTGATGACGGAGTGGATCACCAGCAAATAGGTGACAAAACACGACGACCAGCCTGCCAAGGTGCACGCTTCCTGAATATGTGGGAGGGAGTTGAATGATAACACGGCAGAGCTGAAGAACACATGCGTCGATGGGTACCAGTGCTCAGAGATATGTACAACCTATTGGCTTCGCTCTCAGCGCTTAGAATCACCTTCGCTTGGGAAATAGGGATTCGTGGGACTATATAGTATGATTCAACATAGCCTGACCGTGCTCCCCCCCGAGAATCAGAGCCAGACAATGAATCTAGGGCTGAAAAACACGCATGTCCTCGTAACAGGTGCAGTCATTCCCTCATCAGACTGCTCATGATTTCCTCACCCACATCCCAGGCGCGAGCGGAGGCATCGGCCTCGAGACCGTCAAGCTTTATCTGTGTAATTCCATCGTTTCCGTGTCTCCAAAGATGTGACTGACATCCAGCTTTTCTCTTCAGCCCTCGGCGCAAATGTGACTGCACATTATAACTCTAACTCCAAACCCATCCAGACTCTCCAAGTCAGCTTCCCTGCACTGCAATGCGCACAAGCAGACCTCTCCTCTGAGTCTGCCGTGAAGAGCATGTTCGACGCGCTCTCGGGAACGCCGTTCGGTCCTGTGGCAGTAGTCGTGGTCAATCATGGCATTTGGCCACCCGAGGACGTACCCATCGTCGATATGGCCATCGAACAGTGGGACCATACCATCAGCGCAAACCTCACCTCAAGCTTCCTGGTCTGTCGTGAATACTTGCGCCACTTGCGTGCAGCAACAGAAAGCGTGAAAGACAAGGCTGCAATAGTGCTCATCGGGAGCACAGCAGGCAAATACGGCGAGGCGAATCATGGCGATTATGCTATCAGCAAAAGTGGTAGGTTTTTGTGCTTCTCCTGAATCAGGTACTTGCTGAGCGAGATGGGCAGCGATGATGTATGGCTTGACGATGACGCTCAAGAGCGAGATTGTGAAGATTGCACCAAAGGGACGTGTGAATTCTATTGCACCTGGATGGGTCTCGACGCCGATGGTACAAGAGGCACTGGATGATCCGGCTGTCAGCGGTCCTGTATTAGCTGCGTGAGTCATTCTCTTCACTGGGAGAGATACCCAATATGTAGTATGGCTTATCTCCTATTACAGCACTCCCCTGAAGAAATTAGGAACGCCTCTCGATGTTGCAAACCAAATAGCGGTTCTGTCTTCTTCAGTGGTCTCGGGACATGTAACTGGGCAAGTCATCTTCATAGAAGGCGGTTGTGTAGGGGACCTTTGAGTAACTAGCAACGAGTGAGTGGTTTGAAATGTAAGATACGTGGTTCGGCACAACATACGGCATGATGAAAGGCTAAAGCAGGCAGCAGACACGTTTAATCATCAACTCTGGACAATTCTAGACGATTAAGGTGTAATGCAGAAGGTTCAAATCACTCGATAAATATAACGGACATGGGCGGACAAAATGTTTTCGTGGTTTCGCTGGAACCCTTTCATTTCCAGTTTTGACTTCGACTTTCGGTTTCGGCTTTCGGCTTTCGGCTTTCGGTTTCGGCTTTCGACTTCGACTTTGGCAGAAAGTCAGGGAATTGGACACTCTGGGGTCAAAGTCTGGGGCGGACTCTGGGGCCAGAGTCTGGGGCTCGTCGGCAAGTCCGGCAGAGACCAGCTGAGGTTAAATTTCATCGCTCACGAAGCCTTGCATCATGACAAGTACTATTTGCAGGTACTGGCTAGGGCTGCACTAACTAGCATATTCTGACTAACAAGCATTCTTGCCGCTTGGTTCATCGATCGCGATAACAACACCATTGGACTTGCACTATGGGTAGCCATCAACAACAATATTCAATACTACGCCAGGACCTCGGTTGGGCTGGAGCCAAGTCGACCCTACCATATTTGCGAATGACAAGGACGTGATGCAGGCGGTCATCGATGAACGAGTTTTGTTGGCTCTTGTCGGTAAGTCACCCCTCTGTGTGTGTTGCATCTTTGGGCATTCATATATTCATATTCCTAGTTGAGACGAACAGTACTGATAAACTGGCTGCCGCGAGGCAAACTGGCAGCTCATTGTCCAATATGCTACTGTGTGTAGCGTCAACCCACGCATGCCACACGGCCGCTAAACGTATGTCTATAGACTCGTCATGAAGTCACGATCGGCATTGCCGTCACTCCAATCTACAGCAGCCTCCTTGGGGAGATTTTGTCGTCTCTCGCTACTACAGCAGTATTTCACGCAAATCTATGCGCAGGTTCAGGCCAATGAAGCTGCCTTGCAACTAATAGCACAAACCCTACAAACAATTTCTCCTGGCATCGGCTGTACCGCTGTTGAACGTTGACCTTCGGCCATTTGAGTGGGCACAAACCTTGATCTGTCAGTGCTGAGCCACCTACATACTTGCCCTATGTAGCAATATTCATTGATTCCCGTGCTTGCCACCTTGAAGTATGTGTGAACCATGATGTCAATGGGCGCATCATCCCATCTGAGTGCAACGCTCCGCCATACATTTCTTATTGGTATGTCAACCGCAAGATATCCAAGCTCCGACTGAAACAACCATGCGCCCCAGACTCTGGCCCCAGAGTCCGCCCCGGACTTTAGCCCCAGAGTGTCCATTTCCTGGATGCCCTCGACTTTGGCTTTCGACTTTGGACTTTGGCTTTCAACTTTGGCTTTCGACTTTTCCCAGCGCCGGATTGGGAAGTTCCGGGCTGTCTCTTAACATCATCACGACCAACCCGCCAACCCTGCCATAAGCTGCTGAGGGCCATGCCCGAGGCTATTCAACTAACGAACATCTATGATTCTTTCATGCAACTGGGCGAGAGAGTCCACGTCACGCTCAGAACACAGCTCGGTGATATTGGTCGCTTGGATGCTCAAAAGGCTGTCTGCCTTCAATTTCTCGAAATCGAAACCGAAACGTGAAATCAATAAGTGAAATCAAAATCAAATGCGAAATCAAATTCATGAAAACGAAAACACCTTGATGCGAAATCGTACGTCAAAATCTGTCTCGGAAAAGCAAAAATTAGCACCTGAAAATAAATCACTTGCGTTTGAAAGCGAAACGAAAGTTCGAAACCCTTGATTGAAATCGCTGTGAATTTTGTCCGCTGGCGCCCTTCATAGATAAAGGGTTAAAAGATGAAAAGAAGCATTCCCGACCCAGGTGCCTCAATGCAATTCGAAGTAGTACTGCTTTCAGGCATATCCATCGGGTCTGCCGTGAAACTCGTGTTCGAAGTGCTCTTTGGTACACCGTTCGGCTCCGCGGCGTTTCATACGTTCTTTTACGCAATGTTGATCGCCTGGTATATGAGACTCCGCAACAAGGATGTTTAATAGTCCGCTCGTCCTGTAGCATCTTGAGGATTGCATCTTTTCCTTAAGGAATGGCTTTGATAAAGATTGTGAGTAGTTATGCACATGGATACAATCTAATCTATATGAACGCAATCTACTAGATACTTCCACATCTGACCCGACGAATATGCTCATCCCTCATGTACGGGCGCGCGAAACCCTTTCCACAACGATGGCAACGAGCCTTAACCTTCCGCTCATGTACCTCCTTCACATGTCGAGTAAGGTTGGTTTTATTGACCACTGCGATGCACCCGGGCCGTGAGCACTGTACTTTGTTTTGGCGATCCTGCACTGTGAGGGGAGGCGGTGGTTGGTCATGTCTGGCTGAAGAGCCCGACAAAGTCTGCCACTCAGAGTATGTGCTATGCTGAGGTGGGAAGTCTTGCGCCCCGGGCTCATAGCTAGGAGGCCCAGAGGTGCTATAGGATAGGTCTGGCCGTACACGGTGAGTGTTGGAAGTAATAGCTGCAAGTAATTCGAACTTACCTTGGGGTTGACCTAGGCGAGGATCTGTACCCTCTGACATTGATTCCGTGACCCCGAAAGATGTTAAAAGTCCGTCCTCCTGGTCCAAAGATGGACCGTAGGGTTCCGGCTGTGGCACGAAGAAGAAGTTCTCCTGGATTTCCTCGCGAACATTTGTCCTGTCATGGTACTCCACATAAGGCTGCAAGGCAGGTCTCATCGGACCTCCATCAGGGGTCTCACCTAACCGCGAAGGCGGGTAGGTTGGTAGTGGTGATCTGTATAAATCCACGGTAAGTTCATGTCTTCGTCTGCGATGCGCAAATAACCTATTCATTTGTAGCGTGTAGACGACAGGTGAAGTACGAATGCGATAGAATATGGTATCCCTTCCGAGAGTGGGTCTTTTATTTTCTCTGACTGTCGCCTACGGGCTGAATCCTGAAGGGGTTATAATGGTGCATGTGGCGGGCGCAATCTTGGTGTATACTGAATGGAATTACTTTGCTACAGCCTTACCTCGTGTTGCAAATTAGGATCACTGGATGGGTGAGTGCCAGTGCCGCAAACTTTATCTCGTGTTGCAAAGCTCATGGGTTCCATGCACGGAAATGAATATCAGATGCAAGGGAATTGTCACCTGCGAGGTTTTCGATCCCGATCACGCCAGTGACGTCCTCCCGACTTTCATCAACCGAAATTTAAACTCATACTTCATAATGCCGACAAGTGCAGCCCTGCAAGATATGCCAAAGAAACGATCAGAGCTTTCAGTTGATTTATTGGTATCGCCCATTCCAAATCGGCGGACGTCGGTCGCCAGAGTCTGATGGTCAGTTTCCGAATTAAACAGCACTGGTTCAAATGTTCACTTCCTCCGAATCTACTGCATGAGCCAATCACCGCCCGACTTTTCTCAATGACGGAGAATCCCAACAGCGCAATCATGCTTCCAGTACCCAGCCGATACCAGACACGCTGATTCACCTTACGGTCCTTGTCAACTTTTGACGCCTGACTATCTCCGCTAAGCACCCACCTCACGTTCAAGCTCCGACAACTCCTCTGGCGAAACAGACAGTGACCTGCCTATATGTCTAGGATTCAAGTTTCTGAGTCACGGCAGCGACGGCAAACTCGATGCAGCCTGCTTGGGACTAGAATACTGCTCCGCCCCAAGTCTACATTCATCGTCCGCCATGGTTCCTGCAGCTGCCATCATCCGCTTCGTTTCGTTCCTTGTCACACCGGCCGAAACTTTCAGAGATGAGTACTAGTCCTCGACTTTCGGCTGAGTCACTATAGACGAGTTGATGACGGTTTTGATAACTTCGCACAGACTCTACATCCGAATCATATGTCATGTCTTGAAGGTGGGCAGCTCTTCAAGTTGAACCAGATCATACTGCTCGTTGACTGGATGAAATTGAGTGAATTTGATGTATCTCGGCTCTAACGGACTGACTTGAACTCCACGCGCCCAACGCATGTATCATAGCGGATGGGCATGCAATAGTTGAAGGTCATAATTAGCATCTGCCCTCGAGACACGTAATATCATTCAATGATCTGCGATTGCGAAAATGGATAGGTCACCACATGCTTATGTTTCGCCTATAGATAGGACCGTAGATAGGACGGTCATATAACTGAACACGACATGACTCGAGTGTGTTGTTCCGATCTCACCCATTTCAATGTACATGTCAGGTATACTTGATTCCACCCTGACTCCATGCGAAAAAAAGAATAAATTGGACTCTCCTAAATCATTGCGTAACCAATGCCATTCTGTCCGAAGAGTCGGCGAAGACAATGCGTCTGTCCCACAATTTGTCGAAAAAAGGAAAAGAGGGCTCTAATCTGTTTTTTTTGTGAATGGATAACACGCGGTGAGACGATACTTTACCGTGACGTGAAGGTGCGTCCTTCACGGGTACATATGCATGTGCAAGGGGCTTAATGCATAGCACACGGGTTCACGCCCCCCATATGGACATGTGTAACGGTTGCTGTCTTGCCTCAATTAGAAACGCCCCTTACTTTTGACACTCCCCTGCCTAGCAATTATTCTGAATCATTCGCGTTATGTTTTATCCTTCGCTCCCTATGTCTTGTTCCCTATCTACTGTACCTTACATTCCTACATTCTCCGAGCAGTAGATTAGCTTGTCATCTCATACACTTAAATACGGGCTACTGTCATAGACTTAGGGTAGCGTTCTTGTACCCAGAAATACCAGACTTTAACACCGTCTATCTGTGGGAACGTTCTTCTATTGTGCCGCCTACCTCGAGCCTTCACACGCTAAACGGTAGACGTCACATCTTTTTTGACGTACCAAAGTTTGCATTTTACTATCTAAACGATTACAATATCCCCCGAGTCGGCATCTACGGTTAGGCCCACCGGACAATACCACTCGAAAACGATATGTCTACCCACTACAATCTCCGTTCTGGCAGATCCACATCTGTGGGTCCTGCCGCCCTTCCTGATACCCATAGTGCGTCGTCTCTAACCTCCTCCGAAGCTAACCAGACCCCTACGATACCCATCAAGGAGTTGTCTCGCGACTCTCCTATCGGGTCCGTTCTCAGACCCGTCCGCTCTTATAGCGACGTGGTACGAACGAGGTCAGAAACCTCTCAGCCTGGTGCTGAGAAGGAATCTGACAGCGTCCTGAGCAATCTTGATAGCTCGGACGAGGGGACGACCCCAATTTTTAAGACACCTGTTAATATATTAAATTCTCCGTTCGATACAACGAGTGATGAGAGCGACGAACCTTGGAAAGAGGTAGAGCATCGCCATAAGAAATCCAAGAAGTCCCGGAAGGACAATAAGGACCACTCGAGATCTGCCAGGGTCAAAACCAAGCATAAAGATCAGCAGGATACAAACCTGCTAAAGGAGGCGGTAAGAAACCTCACCTCTGAAGAACGAGAGCGCATCCTTAACAGGAGGAACGCTGAGAAATTGGCTCGCTCAGAAGAAGCCAACCCTACCCGGGGTGAAGGACCATCCAAGGGTAAAGGGATAGATCCCCGAAACTGGGGAGGGATCGACCTCCACGATTCGGAAGTGGACGTCGAGGCGCAGCTGGGTGCCATACGATCCTGGGCCAGCGTGCGCGAGGAAACCTTAAGGAACCGTGAGGTCCACGAAGAGGCCCCGGTCGAGGGCATCGAGCCGTCGGAAGCCACTCCCTTGGAACAGGCAGTGAGAAACGCCGAGCAACGAATGGCCAAGGCGTTCCAGAAAGAAATTCAGCTGCTTCACAGGGAGATAGTGAGAAAAGACTCACTCCTGAAAGCAGCGACCCAGAAGACAGCCCATCCGCGCCCCAAGGGGGCTATCAACCCGATTGAGGAACTGGTGCAGCGGGCAGTGGGCAAAGACCCCAAGAAACGGGGATTAAGAGCATCTCCAGCGGCTCTGGACGCAATGGGTCAGATAGCCCCTAAGAGTTACCTAGGTCGCGCATTCGACCAAATGAAGTCGAGGAAGGCACGCACCTTGGACAGTGAGCCCTCGTCGAGTTCGGAATCGAGCAGCGAGTCCAGCTCGTCATCTTCATCCAGCGACTCTTCAGAGTCGGATGAATCGTCCACTGAGTCGTCGTCGTCGGCGGACAGTAATCAACCGGCGCGAAAGAAGAGATCCCCGAAAAAGCGAAACCGTTCTAAGAAACGTAAGTCCAGGAAAACGGCTAATAGGAGGAAGGTAACCTTAAAGCCAATCCCACCTGCTGAATACGATGGGGCTGTAGACTCCCGCGCGTTTCACAGATTCATAACGGAGGGGACGGCTTACGTAGAAGACGGGAACGTCGCGCGGGATCGACGAGTGTTCGTGCTATCGCACTTCTTGAAGGGGAAAGCCCATGATTTCTATGCAAGACAGGTGTCAGACCGACCAGACGAATGGAGGTTAAAGGAATTCTTCACCGAATTGTTTAACTACTGCTTCCCGCTTGATTATCGAACCAGGCAGCGAAAGAAGCTGTACCGCTGTTTCCAGGGTGAGAAACGCGTTAGAGACTACCTGTCAGAACTAAACGAGCTCTGGATGATGATCGGCAACATACCTGAGAGAGAGAAAGTGGTTAAATTTTGGTTCGGACTGAACCCCAGCATACAGAGTGAACTCTATAAGATGCGCCTCAATCCTGAGGTCACATCCCTGAAGAAGGTCCAACGGACCGCGGAAATAATAGAGCTGGCCAACTCGACCACGGAATCCCGCAGTCGAGATGACGGACAGCGTGCCTCCAAGAAGGGGAGTCACCCTGTTAAAGCAAGCCGAAGCTTACCCAACACGGATCGTCCCAACCCAGCAACCGCGGGACCAGCCAATGGGGGGCGACCAAGTGCCAATACCTCCAGAGGTAGGGATAGGAACCGCCCCAGAGGAAATAGACCACCCTCGAACTACGCTGGTAGAATGGGGGGCAACCTTAAACCTGCTAGAGATCAGCCTGACAGGATGAGCCGGGAAGAACACGACCGACTCGCCTCAGAGGGCAGGTGCTTCGTCTGCAAGCAGACGGGACACATATCCCGGAGCTGCCCCAGCAAAACTAACGTACCCTCAGGCGGTAGTAACCGGCCTCCGGGGGTACCAAACTACGCCATGCATGTAGACACTGGCAGGGAGGATACCCTTCAGGCCTTGGACTACAGCACAGAAGTCCTGACTGAGATCCCCCTAGGATTCGTAGGCTTCGAACGCCTGGAGCCTAAGTCGTTGGGGTCAGCAGTGGGGGGCCAGGCCCAGAAGAAGTTGAACCGCCCATGGGGAGTAAAGGACGTACCTATGGGAGACCCGCTGGCGAGAAGAGCGGAGCACCTGCTAAGGTTGCACGTTCCATACCCAGGGGATGATCTAGAAAGTGAGAACACGTTTTCGGAAGAACGGTTCTTAGTGTATCGAACGTCCGAGACGCACCACGTCATCATGGACCGGGGCTCACACCTCGGGGATGACCTGGTTATACTATCTAACCTGTTGAAGAACCCCAGGTTCTGTGTGAGCGGGTGGTACGCGAAGAGACTGATAATCCCTCTCAACTCACCCAGCTCACTGAAGTGGAAAACAAACCACTACTCCCGCATGGGAAACGCCACCTCTAAACGAGTCTCGGCTGTGCTGAATGGGGAGACTAACTACCCCGGCAGAACCAGCGCGAATCGCTTCGACTGTCAGCGCGTGAAATACGCTGACGACGTGGTATATGAGATAGTCGACCGGGAGTTGGGCTTCCACGTCTGGACAGACGAAGAGTTCCTGGATAATGAGAAACTCAGCATTAGCCACTGGTACGCTAAGCGCTTGTTAAAAGCTTACCACGAGATGGACCAGCTTATGTTGGAGGCGGAGCTGAGATGGGAGGATGACCACCTCCGGATATTGGAGGCAGGGTTGCGTGAACCAATGGATGTTGCCCTGGAAGAAGTTGCACATCAGTTATTTGCCATACCTGAGATAAGATTCGGGGAAACACCTCACCAATACCACCTGCTGGAGCTCAACGGGCAACAGGTGGCACCTGGCCGCTATCCGGCAATACAGAGGAACGCGGCGATAACCCGCGACCTAAGACGACTGATTCCCAAGCCAGTGGTCGTGGTGGTTCATGTGAACGGATGACCCGCGCGTGCACTGATAGACACCGGGTCACTAGCGGACTTCATGTCCTCCACCCTGGCGGAACAGTTACGAGTGAAACGCATTCAGCTAGAAAAACCACTCACTATCCAGCTTGCGGTGCAGGGCTCACGTTCCAAGGTAAATTTTGGGGCTAAGGCCCAGTTCTCATACCAGAACATTAGCGAAGAGCGTTTCTTTGATATAATAAACTTACAAAATTATGATCTTATCTTGGGGACACCCTTCCTGTTCCAACACCAGATAATGGTGGGATTGAACCCCTCTAGAGTGGTAGTGGGGAGTGATAAAGCGTTACCTGTGAAGGGCGAACACGTGTCAGTACTCGAGTCTCGAGCGGCGGGAACGATTGAGGAACAACTCGACGAAGCTCGTAAGAAATTGCACTTACTAGCAAAGCCGCTATGCGCTAAGGCCAGTGAGACTGGACTGCCCCCTTTGAGGGCGATCAATCACACCATACCTTTGATAGACTTGAACAAGGTCTATAGGTGGAGACCTTCTAAGTGTCCAGAACCCCTGCGACCACAGTGGGGAGAGAAACGAAAGGCGTACCTCGCGACTGGACGTTGGAAAGTCACTAGTGCGGGCAACACGGTCCCGATGCTGTTCATACGAAAGCCGGGATCGGATAAATTGCGCACTGTGGTTGATCTACGTGAGCGTAATAATAATACTAAGAAACTGTCGTCACCTTTGCCCGATATCGACGGGATACTGCGACGTGTCGCCAGGCGTAAGTATAAGTCCATTATTGATGGACAGGATGCATACGAACAGATTCGTATCATCCCGGAACACGTGGAGCGCACGACGGTCACTACACCTGATGGAAATATGGTAAGTACAGTATTACAGCAGGGGGATTGTAATGCCCCCGCGACTTACCAAGCCTTGATGAACCACCTGTTCGGTGAGTTCATCGGGAATTGGATGGATGTGTATCTTGATGACATCATCATTTATTCCAATACCCTGGCCGATCACATGGAGCACGTTAGAATTGTGATTCGCATACTCGAAAGGGAAAAACTTTACCTGAGCGAGGGTAAGCTTCAGTTCCTGTGTAACGAACTTAAAATTCTGGGCCGCGTGATCGACGAGCGGGGGATACGAATGGATCCCGATAAGGTGGACCGCATCGCGAACTGGAAGACGCCAACGAATCGAGACGCCTTGCGGAGTTTCCTAGGCGCGGTGGGATTTCTGGCGGACGATATACATAAAGTCAGAGTCCCCATGGGAGTATTGTCAGAAATCACTGGGGACACCGTACCTTTTCATTGGGAGTTTACCCATCAACGAGCGTTTGACGAGGTCAAACGCTATGTTGATAACTGTAAGGGGCACCACAGGGTCCCCTTGGATTATAGCGCTGGGGCCCCGCCCATTTGGCTGATGACTGATGCCAGTGGGCGCGGGATAGCCGCGGTGGTGGCACAGGGCGCAGACTGGCGCTCTGCCCAGGTGGCGGCGCTTTACAGCGCAAAACTCAACCCCGCGCAGCAAAATTACGCTGTTCATGAACAGGAGATGCTGGCAGGGGTTGAGGGAATGCTCCGGCATCGGGACATCCTGCAGGGGGCCAAGTTCATTTGGCTGACGGATCACAAAGGGTTGATCCACTTACTAAACCAGCGGGACCTCACGGGACGACAGGCTCGTTGGATGGAGAAGTTGGGTGAGTTCGACTTCGACATCCAATACTTGCCGGGGGAGGAGAATATCCTCCCAGACGCGCTGTCGCGTCTGTACTCCTACGACGCCCCTGGGACTGTTCGTGCACCTGGGGAGTTCACGGCGCATGACGACTCGTCCTGGGTGGGTCCTAGGGACAAATTGCCGGGCCTCATCTCTATGCCCGTATCCGTGGGACCTGAGGCACTTGCAGCCTCGACTAGGCGCAGTGCCAGATTGGCAGCTAAGCCTGCTGTGCAGTCAGTGGTAAGGCCCAGACGACGGCGCACCGCTGAGGTGACTGAGAGCTTACCTACCCTACTGGGATCGACGCCCAGGCTGATGGGTTCGACGGCGTCAGCAGCGTCTGCCCCGGGCCAGGAATCCACTGGACCTGGGCCAGACGCGGCTGAGCGTGCCAAGTTGGTGAGCCCGGCTGCGCGACCTGCACAATTGAGAGGTTCAGCAGCGTCTGCCCTGAGGCAGTGGCCCACTGGCACTGGGTCAGACGCGGCGAAACATACCACGTTGGGGGAACTCCCCATACCGCTGGTTGTGTCGGCTGGGTCTGAGCGGGGACGTGAGGGTCCCGCCACTGGCCCAGACACGGGTGGCCATACCGGACGGCGTGCTCGCATGGTGGAACCCGCCGAAACGGGGAGGCCTGAGACAGCCGTGGAATTCGCACGGCGCGTGGCACCTCATTTCGTCCTCAGAGGACCTAAGGGACGAAAGGAGGGGGAGGTGGCAGGCAGCAAGACCTGCCCAGACGAGCAGCTGGTTCCACTGGGATACCCAGACGAGAGTGAGCTGATTCAGGGCATAAAAAATCAGTATGCTAGAGACCCGTTTTTTAAACGGATTTTGGACTCACCTGACGACTATCGAAACTTCGAGGTCTCGGATGGATTGATCCGACTACGCACACGAGATAAGACTCTATTGTGTATACCGGACGTAAAGATTAGTGGTCGCGCTGTAAGGGAGATAATTATCTCACAAGCGCATTCAATACTAGCTCACCTGGGAGCTTCTAAGACGTTGACGTATCTTAGAGACCACGTCTGGTGGAAGAGTTTAGTTAGTGACGTCACAATGTACTGCAACACGTGTAACACGTGCAAAAGGAGCAAACCTTCGAATCAGAAGCCATACGGAATGTTACACCCGCTTACTATACCTTCTAGGCCCTGGGAATCCATAGGCATGGACTTTGTGGGTCCACTTCCCCTGTCAAAGGACCGGGACGGTGAGTACGATTCAATCACGGTTATAATTGACCGATTTACGTCAATGGTTCACCTTGTCCCTAGCCGCGTTAACTATAACGCTCGGGACATAGCCGAACTCGTGTTCGCTGAGGTGTACAAGTTACACGGGTTACCTAGGTCGATTGTAAGCGATCGAGATGTCCTTTTTACCAGTACGTTCTGGACGCACCTTAACCGCCTTCTAGGTATCGAGCAGCGTATGTCCAGCGCCTACCACCCCGAATCTGACGGTGCGACTGAGCGGGCTAACCGTACCGTCACCCAGATGCTGAGATCATGCATCTCCACTCACCAGAAGGACTGGGCAGCTCGCTTACCGGCCATCGAGTTCGCGATCAACTTAGCTCAGTCCGAATCCACCGCCTTATCACCATTCTTCGCCAACAACGGGAGAATGCCTCGCACTATGGTGTGGAACGACCCCCGACAGGATGAGTACCCTGGCGTGCGTGCGTACGCCCAGAAGATGAAGGAGTCGCTCATCCGGGCTCATGACTCAATGCTGGAAGCCCGTGTCAAGCAGACACGGAACGCCAACCGTAAACGCCAACTCTGCCCTTTCAAGGCGGGCGACCTGGCGTACGTCTCCACGAAGAACATATCATTCCCTAAGGGGTTGGCCCGGAAGCTCCTCCCCAAGTACGTAGGACCTTACAAGCTAACTAAGGACTACGGGAACAACTCCTTCCTCGTGGAACTGCCCGATCGGTTGAAGCAACGGGGGGTCCACCCTGTATTCCACTCTTCCTTACTACGAATTCACCTACCAAACGACGACCGCCTGTTTCCCGGCCGTTTGGAGACTCAAGTCGCGGATTTCGGGGAACCCGACACGGAGTGGGCAGTCGATCGTATCCTGTCACACACGGGTGCCCGCGAGAACGCGTCGTTCGAGGTGCAGTGGAGGGCTGGCGACATCACCTGGTTACCATATGACCAGGTGACGCACCTGAACGCCTTATCGGAATATTTCGAACTGCTTGGTATATCAGCTATCTCTGATCTGACAGAGGGACAAGGAACGCACCCCGATGACGACCAGCCAATATCCTTGAGTGCGGTCTCAATTGGGGTTGGCGTCGGCTTAAAAGCCCAGTCCGTTCCTTCCACTACCCCATCTCCCAACTCCATCAATCCCCTTACAACCATGCACTCCGCACCCCTCGTCAATTTCGTCGAACACGGCCGCGACTTCATCATTACCAACCCCAACAACGTCGACGAGACGCGTTCCGTCACTCGTGACCAGTTGAAGTCCTTCATCCACTATTCCTTCGCCCTTCGTAACAAGGCCGCATCGGCTCGACCTATCTGCCCGTTAGGGTATGAGTACTTCGCCGTCGCCTACAACCATGAGGGACTTGCTACTACCGCCTCCTACCTTGATGACCAAGGTATCGTCAAGAGCGAGGGCGCGTCCATCGAGGTTGGCGACCTCATGGACGAGGAGGACGAAGATGTCACCCTATCCGCAACACGCATGGACCAAGTCGATCGTATGGTGTGGCACACTGCCCTCTCTGCCGCTCACCAGCGTGACAAGATTGAGGAGCGCCGCATGATGAATAAGAAGGGGAAGAACTACTTCAAGAAGCAGCAGGTGAAGATGTTCAAGAAGGGGTTTGGGAACAACAGGAAGACCGCGCAGGGCGTCATCTTCCCGGGAGGGGCCAGCGCTTCTGGTAGCGCGCCGCCCCCTGACGAAGAAGAAATGAACACGGTGGGGTGACGCACCTTTCTACTCTTTAGACGAGAGAGTGACCTCTCTCTGGAGGGGGAGATGTAACGGTTGCTGTCTTGCCTCAATTAGAAACGCCCCTTACTTTTGACACTCCCCTGCCTAGCAATTATTCTGAATCATTCGCGTTATGTTTTATCCTTCGCTCCCTATGTCTTGTTCCCTATCTACTGTACCTTACATTCCTACATTCTCCGAGCAGTAGATTAGCTTGTCATCTCATACACTTAAATACGGGCTACTGTCATAGACTTAGGGTAGCGTTCTTGTACCCAGAAATACCAGACTTTAACACCGTCTATCTGTGGGAACGTTCTTCTATTGTGCCGCCTACCTCGAGCCTTCACACGCTAAACGGTAGACGTCACAACATGCCGGCGGTATCTATATTCAGAAGTTGCACTTCCTTGACTGAGACTATTGGAAGGCAGGTCGTTTCTTCCCTGGTACGTCTGGGTACTGCTCGCCTTTGCAAACCACAAACAACCCTGAAACCCGATATCAGCTCCACTTGACTCATCTTTCATCATCCATTATTATGACATGCACCCTGCTTCGCCACGAGATTTAAAAGCCTAGAACATTCAACAATCACGGGCGCCAATGTCTTCACACTTCCAGTATCGATGTATTACGGGCGAGCGTTTCTTGGGCGACGACCAAAGCATGTTACCGCTGTCATGGTGCGCTGGTTTGCCTGTTTGTCTGCATGATAACGATCCGTAACTTGTGGGCAAACTCCCATGACCTACATCCGAGTCAATCTCGTCAGCGCTGGCGCTAGATTCGGTATTTTCCTCCTCTCCCGAACTTCATCAGCGAACACGTTCGATCTAGATGCACCTTCACGATATCTCAAATGATACATAGAAAACGTTGTCGCCGCTCTCGACGGTGAGCGGTCCTATGCGCTATCGTAAGTATTGGCCTGGTTTCCTCGTTTCGGATGTTATGTTTCATGTATTTTAGGACTCGAAATTCACCGAAAGTGTAGAGGCAGCGTGATCGTCGATCCAAAGTGCCGTTCATGCGGAGGTGACGTTAGCGTTGGCACAGAAACATGGTTGTGAATCAGTGAGCAACAAAAAAAAAGGGTAGTGAGGCCCTAGTGGTGAGGGGAGGGGAGGTTCAGTCGCTACATACTGATGGCTTCCCCAGGGAAGCTATTGAGTCAAAGATGAGTCACCCGTTTAATGACCGAAGGAAGAATTACTCAGGAGGTCATTGAGAGACTGCGCGGAGTCCCAACGTGTACGGAGTGGAGCGTTACCTGGAATAATACCGGGAGTTTGGCTGGCAGCCGAGTACCGCCATCAAAAACACGCATTACTAGTAAAGGGCAGTCCTATTCGAGAGCCGAGAATTCGAATGGAATATCGCTAGGTGATTGGTCCAAAGTGAATGGGAAAAGAAAACTTCACGGCCCATCTTCTGGTCTGCTTCTTGCATGTAGATGCTCTCCCTTGGCCTGATTTGAGTTTGGATCTCACTTTTTTCATCTGGATGTTTTATTAGATCGATTCTGCCTCCCGCACACCACGATGCAACAACTTTTACGGAGGTTGATGGATATGTTTCACAAGTGGAAAACATCGCAGGTGACTGCCAGTACGATAACAATTCTTCCCCCGTGCGGGATTACCTACATGTCGTTTCTCCGTGAATGCACAACAGATCTTTGAGTGCATGTCTCGGTAAGCATCATGAGATGATGACTGTCTTTCTTGCCTCAACGAAGTGACATGCGGATCTCACACAGGTGAATGTGTATGCATACTACAAGTACACAGCTTTCCATACTGCGATGGCCTGCACTAGAGCTTTTCGGAATTTCTGCCACCGAAGATACGCCTGGCTCATCTGGACTAGAATTGATTTTTGCACCGGGTCTGTCAATGGCATATATTTTGGGCCTCCTATTCTGATCTGCCAGGCTATACTGTCATAATGATGCATCAAAACAGGCTAACTAGCAGATTTTGATGATGCATCAACTATGATAGTGAGCAGTGGTGGATCATGGTGGATCCCAATGCATCAACCTCAACCCTATTGGGAATGTGATGCATCACCATCCCGCACCAAATTGGGCTGCACCCAGCATCCGTTCGCTGGCATTATACCCGGTACCTTGCTTCCGTTGTCTGTACCTTGCTTCCGTTGTCTGTACCTTGCTTACCTATGCTGTACCTTGCTTACCTACACTAGATCCAGGCATCCGTCTGGCCATCCGGCTATCTAACTCGTTTTTGGGAGACCTCTTACCTTTCCACAGTCTTCACTGAAGCTTGCGCTCAAGTCAAATACGTCCATGACGTCATTTTTCAAAATTTTATCACAAGTCCAGCTCCCTTTCTAAAATATGTATGTAAGGATGAATTTATCCCGCAGAACTGAAACACCGCTGCGCCTTGAATGTATGAACTTCGAACTGAGCGTCTTCCTGTACGTCTGCTTGCACCGGGCATGCAGAACAAATTCTGAACAATATGATAGCGCATATTTACATTTCGTTCTTGTTCATTGTACAACAAGAAACATTCAATTTAATCACTATTACTGACATGGATACTTGCAACAAGATATGTAGATGAGACACTATTTTACTGATTATGTATGCCGAGCGCGCCTAGGATGTAGTCATCAGTGCGATGCAACTTGAAGCACATAAAAGACCGACTTACTTCATTGGCCCGCCAATATCGTTGTCATGTTCTCTTGCATTGAAGGGTTTGCGCACTTGGCGATGCCCATCTGGGAGTGGTTGGATTTCA
Organism: Suillus clintonianus; assembly: GCF_016758775.1. NCBI lineage: Eukaryota > Fungi > Basidiomycota > Agaricomycetes > Boletales > Suillaceae > Suillus > Suillus clintonianus. Next base: position 37,341 of record NW_024539302.1, read on the forward strand.
TCTGCCGAGGAAGTGGGCACGGTCAGTTGTGAACGTTGTTGTGTGCGCCTTCCACGACGACGCTCAGCTCCAGCTTGGACTGATGAAGTTGGTGCAGCGCCAGCACCATCAGATTCATTGGGTGTTCCCATATTTTCAACATCGGCACGAGGAGCCGGAGGGATTACGACTTGAGAATATTGGGCAGATGATGCATCATCAGCGGGAGGAGCCGGAGGGATAATGACTTGCGAATATTGGGCAGATGATGTATCAGGAGCCAGAGGGATAACGACTTGCGAATATTGGGCAGATGATGCATCATCAGCGGGAGGAGCCGGAGGGATAACAACTTCAGGATATCGAGTAGATGATGCATCATGGGCGTGAGGAGCCGGAGGGATAATGACTTGGGAATATTGGTTAGATGATGTATCATCAGCGCGAGGAGCCGGAGGGATAAAGACTTCAGGATATTGTGTAGATGATATGTCATCAGTGTGAGGAGCTGGAGGGATAAAGACTTCAGGATATGGGTTGGATTGAAGGGGGGGGGGGGGCTTTGGGGAGAGCTTCCAGAATGCTGATGTTGAAATCTGGGTCATTGATGAGAGCAGTAAACACTTCGTGGTCAAACACGGGTAGGTTGGGAGGGTTGTTGAACGAAGCCAAGTGGGAATCACTCGGGAGCTGAGAACCAGATGATGCATCACCCAAGATTTGCGCACATGGAAGTAATGCATCAGTTGATGCTATGGCGGCGCCAAAATCGTCGATGGATCACTCAGACTGTACATGCCCGCAGTGTTGATTCGATGGGCGCTGTTTGGTAGGAGATCATCCAAGTCCTCTTCTTCCACACGACGATCACCATGCTCACTGCCACTCGTTGTCGCCCCCTCCTCACTATGCTCACTGCCGCTCGTTGTCGCCCACTCCTCATCTGAACCATTCATGCGAGTCTGATGATGAATCTTCTGCATCCTCAGCATCTGAGTCTTGGGGCAGTGTCGACTCAAATGCTAGTGAAAAGGTCAGTGCATGCTTTCGAACTGACACTTATATGGACGTACCGAGAGCGTCTTTGACGAAGGCTAGGAATGCAGCCTGCACCACATCAAATTTGGCGTAAGTCTGATCAAATTGTGCCCCACTCTCAAGTTCGCCAACATGATAGCTTCATAATATTAGGTAAGCGCACTTCCTCATCAACTATCACGCATCACTCACTTGAACACAGACACCTCTCCAGTGCTAGGATCCTTCCCTCCCATAAGGATCGTGAACTTCCACCCACCCGTGGCATGTGCAAGGTATTTAAGGATCCGATCAAGCATAGGACCGAGCCTCACGGATGGCCCTGCAGTTTTTAAATGCGCTTCAGATACGACCATGTAATCAACGACAGAAGTACGTACTTAATCTTGGTTGCGTCGTCAATTTTTTGCATCTTCCCCGACTTCTGGCGTAAACGTGCTTTTGCATGCTTTGCCTTTGCCTTCTGGTAACGCCTTTCAACCTTATTCTTGATGTCCTCGCATTCTTCAGAGTACAAACGGCGCGTGACCTCACAGCGCTTATTCAGCTTTGGCCCGCGGTGAGTAACATTCTGTACTCTGATTTCGGCATCTGCGGTGTCCTTGACTTTTTCTTCATAGTATTTGTAGGAGTAAATGTCCAGTTTTTGCGGTGCGCGGGTCCCCTTAAGTTCCACACCACCAGCTAACACAGTGTCGAACTTCAAAGCTCCTTTAACACCACTCGTGCGGCCCAGGCAAGCAGGGTTTTTCCGCCAACGGTACCATGTAGTTATTTGCTAATCAAAATGAGTTGGTACGTGTGTTTCGCATGCTCGCAGATGGTAGTGCTTACCTGTTCACGACTTTCCACAGTGTTTGCCAAATCTTTTACTTGATCTGGCGTAAGGACGTGGTCAGCAGGCAAGTCACCAAAGAGGGCCCTTCGCTCTGGCCATTTCTCAAAAAATGATTTGTTGACTTTTTTCCAGAACTCCTCGTATTTCTTGCCTGCGGCGCGCGTGCGAAATTCTTCCAACATAGAGGTGAGAAATTCCTCTTGCTCGTTGCTCATCCATTTTTGAGGCATCTATTACTGAGATCAGTAGGAGCAGAGGGCAGCATCCTGGCACATACAGCGGTCAGACCTGAGGGTCAGTACATAGTGAGTTAGGGAGGGAGGAGGGATGTTTTTCTTCGTCTTCGTCCTTTGAATATCATAGAGCCCATTTTCGATGGACCGAATCGCAGGACCGAATCGCTAGACCGAATCACCGCCTTCACTACCAGTCACTCTTTTTTGACGTTTTGAATCTAATTTAATTCAGAGGATCCTCGTTTCTCAGATGCGACATCCACATTACCATCTCCGGCAGACCCACAAAACGATGCTATTTAGTACAATGATATTTTCAACCTTGATATCTACAATCTCTCTGTACATAGTGTTTGTAAAAATAAAGGCTTTGATCTGTGTCTCGTCGTGAAATATATAAAACTCCTGGGTGAAAAAATGCACGGTCCGTACCTTCACATGTAATGTTCTGAAAAAGATCAGCCCAACCCATAGCAACAAATAGCCACAAGGCGGACCTGAGGGACATAGACCTACATAGACGCTGTAGGAAGCGCCACCGAAGCAGACTCGGAAGCACTTGATCATCAAAGCAGGGCCTGGACCGGAAGGTAACAGTGCTTCAACCTAGTGAGTGTCGGTGCATACCAGTAGTTAGTCCGTATGATATTTACCTGTAAATATTCTGTGAGCGCCATTTTTGAACATTTGAACAATATCATTCACTTACGGATGAGTCGGCTTGTGAGAGCGCTTGCTTATGTGAGGAGTTAAAGTTAGCGATCGGTACATTGAATTGCAGTCAATATGGTCCTACCATGCTACTAGTATGCAGTGATATCTCCTCCAGACGTATCATCGCCCAAGAAATCGGTTGAGGTATGATGTGTCCTAGTAGCTCAGTCATGTCTGCTGCATGTTCAGCATCAAATTGTGAGTGAGCATAGTTCATTCTGAACCGGACAACTTAACTTGAAACTCATTGCGGTCCTACCATGATTAGATCAGGATTCAGTAGTACTACTTTACAGGTAAAGCTATTAAGGTCCGACCTACATGTCCAACCTACTCCGGTGATGATTAACGACTACTCGTATCACAATAGTAAGTCACTGAATAACGACTCGGCAAGGTCAGTTCACTCCACTTGAAACTTCAATATGGAATTGCGGATTAAGGTCCATCCGATAACGCTCCACTTGCGCTGCACTGGCAGTGATGCTTTAGCAGGTGTGTGCACATTGTCTCACAATGAGTAGATGTGCTGATTATCATCCATGCCATGCACTGCACTTACAGTTCCTTTTATCTACAGCGTGTTCTCAGCACATGCATGGGCCATCGACATTTGAACGGAGGCTCGTAATCTATACGGTCCGACGAACCAATGGAGGCTCTTAACTCAATACAGTCCAACCACAAATCGAAGCATCCGAAGCTCATCCTCTTTTTTCTCTCCACCACACAAAACGACACCGCAAATGACACCGTTGCTCGCTATGGCCCCCCCAACTAAATATAAAACCGATGTGGCTAAGCTTCAGGCTATGAGAGCCAAGCGTTCCCGGTACTACGCTAAGTAAGTATCGTCTATTTCGTTCAGCCTATGATGCCCTGATTACAGATGCAGGTGCCGTGAGGAGATCCTTGCAAAAAGAAGAGAGAAATACCACCTCAACAAAAACCGTCGAAAGGACGATGACAGCAGCGACAACAAGGGTGCGGGTGACAACTTGGATAAGGGCAACGATGGCAGTGATGAGTGTGCGAGCGATGACGATGAATCAATGTACGTGCTGAATATTATTATTGTCGCTGTGTTTTTAATATAAATATCAGAGGGACATTAGATGAATGTATTGCTGTGGTGAAGTATGCTAAAGACGACTTCATGGCGCACATCAAATCTCCGCAAATATTCACCTTGGGCGTCCTTGCCGAATACACAAAGTCTATCCCAGATGCTCCCGGAACTCACGGGGATAGAGAGATTCTCAAGCGCGCGATGTCGAGCATCGAAGACTTCCTTGACAGGGCTAGTCGAGGACAAGACGGTATCCTCCAATTGTGTGGGGTTTGTGACGAGTGGCGTGCCGCAGAACAAGTGTGCAGGAGCATGAGGGACACCATTGCTATGGTGGAAGATATTTATTGTCATGCGCTCAGCGATGGAGATGCTGAGTTAGCCGTAGTTCATTTACTCAAGGGATTCTTGTACCAGAACTACAACAAATTTTGAATAGGCTCGTGAGGCTTGCGCACTAATGTCACTTTGAATTGCATATTTCTTATTGAGATTCACGCTGTGCTACTATGTAAAAGCTTCAGGTATACGTTACGTCAACACCTCCGTTTCGCCGCGGCCAATGGCCTCTTTCATCAGCTGAATTCCTTCGGCAACTGAGCGGACCTTCGAAAAAGACGCCCTGCTCACGCCAATGACATGGGACGAGGTCTGCTGCCTGTTGGCGGATCACAAATCAGCTGCCGTTAATCTAAATAACACGAATCACTTACCAAGTAGAGAATACACCAATACGGCGGCCACGGGTCACCCAGTAGAAGGGACCCGTAGCGTCAGCCGCTGGCACATCATAGTTCACAACAGGAGTCAACGCTGGCAACGCTGGGATGAGTGGAGCTGATGTCGAAGTGGTCGAAGGAGTCAACGCTGGGACGAGTGGAGTTGATGCCGAAGTGGTCGAAACAGCACTGATAGCAGAAATGGCGGCGACCAGCACGTTCTGGACCGCATCATGGATCTTGGACGTCACATCAGACACCTCCTGCCCAGTGATATTCATCTGGGCCAACAGCGCAATGAGACTATCTGTGGAACATTAGTAAGAAGCAGAGCGTGCTTAGGAATATCGTTGCTTACCAGTGCCATTGTCACCAGTATCGTCAGCGATGGGCGCCGCAGGCAGGTCATCTATCCTGCTAGTAAGTACCAGAGCGCGCTCGGAGATATCGCTGCTTACCAGTGCCATTACCATCATTACCATCAACGACGAGCGCCGCAGGCACAGCAGCTATTATCGTGCTGGGGGAGATCATCATTGGGTGTAGTAAGTATGGGAGGAGAATTGATGTTGAAAAGGGAACTGACCTCGGGCTTTTTGTACAGGGAAAGCCATCCATATTGGGTGATGCAGTAGCCTTGGCCGCTGCAGTCGTAGTTTTTGCATTGCACTGGCAGTGAGTAAGTGAGTAGTTCGATGAGTTCGACTTCGATGAGTTGCAAGCTTCTGTCACGCTAACCTGTCACATTGTGTCACACCTTCTCATGCACAAGCCCATTGCCTGAGCCCATTGCCTGAGCGATGTTACCTGCTAGAAATTCTTCAAATGCAGGCTCCACCCGAATTGATGGTGTCACCGAGCGTGTCGCCCCAACCAGTCATCAAACTATCCAATGTGCCCCTTCACATTTCACTTTTCGACAAGTCAACAATCGAAAACGACCCAAGCTCAATCACTATGTACCGCCTACCTCACAGTTGCAAGAGACGGTCCATACCACCTTCAGGTTTTCAGGACGTCGAGATGGGAATATGCAGGTGTCTGCTGCCCATCTGATTTGTCGCCCGTCACCTTCTTCCACACACCAGTCTTCCAAATTTGCAGGGCCTGAGGATGGAAGCACCGAGTTTGATTTTGCGATGTTTGATGAACCTTCAATGGATGCTGGCGAAGACAGGACAATGACTCAAAGTCAGAAAAGCAAGCGCCCAGCTGGTGTGAGTTATTTTATTTCTGTCACATCATTCCTTACTCACTGTCTTCGTCAGGACAATCCTCTGCTTGTTTGGAAAGACGAACATGATACATATCTCTCGGAGATTATTCGGTTGGACGGACGCGGTGAAAATGCAAGGGACTCGTGTGCAGGCTGTTGCGCCAATCCTGCAGAATTCCGATGTCAGGATTGCGATGACATGCAACTGTACTGTGGTACATGCTCACTGGCAAATCATGCCCGGTCTCCAACCCATCGCATACAGGTATGTGATCTCTTATGAGAAACATGAAATATATTGATTGTTTTGCAGCAATGGAATGGTATATTCTTCGAGAGCTCTTCCTTGAAGACGCTAGGCCTTCGAGTGCAACTCGGGCATCCCATCGGTCAATCATGCATCCTCCCGCAGCCGGCGTTTAACGACGACTTTGTGCTTATAGACACGAACGGAATACACGAACTAGGACTGGACTTTTGTGGTTGCGAGACATCCGAGACACATGTTAAACAACTCCTTCGTCACGGATGGTTCCCTTCCACGCCAACTAAACCTAGGACAGTGGCAACATTTCGACTTCTGCATTACTACCAAATCTTATCCTTCGAGTCGAAGGCATCAGCCTATGAATTCTACCATTCTCTTGTTCGACTCACGGATAATACAGGGATGATGAAACGCATGCCGGTACGCTAATATCTACATTTGTTCCTTCAGTCTCTTACTGTCTACCTTAGGACCGCTATGAAGGATTCATGTGGATGGTGCATAAGTGGCGGCATCTCACAATGTTGAAACATTTCGGACGTGGCCACGATCCCAGTGGCGTAGATGGTACATCGCAGGGCGAATGCGCTGTCTTGTTACTTGAGGGTCTTATATAGAAGCGTGTAAAAATGCAGTGACAATCACAACTACACTTTCATAAGACTAAAAGTTGCCAGCTCCTCAAGTCCACGGTCAACGGATTTTTGTTACTTCTCGGTTGATAACGTGTCGTTCGTGGGTGGTCAAAGAGTAAACAAGTTACCTCTATTTGTTTGAAGAAACTATATAGAAATGCAACTGTGGATTTGTCGTGGATACAAATATGATAGGTATGTTTCACCCTAGTAGGTCGTGTTTCAACCTATGAAAGTCTGTTTCAACTTTGTCGTGTTCTCCTGTTTCGTGTCTCTCTAACCGTAAAAGAGAGAGGTATTCGTTAAGTATACGTGGAGCTTAGCTCAATAAAATAGTAATAGCGAGCAACCTAGTTAATCGTATAACTGGAAGTTACTTTGTTGAAATGATACTTGCACCCTCACTATGTCTTGCCTTAATCTCACTCTCAAATAGTGGGATAGGTTTAGAGTGGAAGTTTAACTTAAATCGTACTTCACCGGCACTTTGACTATGTCTTGCCTTAATATCACTCTCAAATAGTGGGATAGGTTTAAAGTGGGAAGTTTCAATGTCTTCTAGGCACCAATGGCCTGCACTTATGTGTAAAGTGGGAAGCTATATTCACAGGGTGTAAAATGGGCTCCTTTTATACCTTTTTGGAGGCCAGATTACTAAGCATGATTCATCACATGGATTGGTAAGAATGTGCTTACAAACCATACCATTTGGTGTGCTGAGTCAGCTTGTTTACTAAATACATTATAAACACAGTGCTATCTTACAAAGCATGATAAATCAAAGGTATGAGTCATCTCATGGATTGGTAAGATTGTGCTTACAAACCAAGCCTTTTGGTGAGCTGAGTCATCCTGGTTACTAAGAAGATTATAAATACAGTTGCAAGTCTTACAAACCATGACGAATCAATGACAAAACATGATGAGTCAGGCTGAATCCTTACAAATCACCTTATTTCCCAGTCACATGACCTGATTAAAAACATGATCAGTCAGCTAGTGAGAAAGTCTGATGAATAAGCCAAGAAAAATAGAAAGAAATGGAAGGTCATAGAACAAAATAGAAATACATAGAAATCCCCGTGTATGATACGAGAAATGAAACACGAGAAACGAGGCTTCAGAAAACAGACTGATGAATCAATGGAAAATGATAGAATCACTTGGTGATATGGTAGAGTACAGTTCATTATACCTTCCTTATCTTTTGTATAGCACACATGTCATGGTATGAACTGCATACCATGCATGACAGCGCGGTGCTATGTCCAGCATGCTCGCAGCCAGGGAAGAATTTACCTGAGGGTTGGCAAAATGCTTCGAAAGCAAAATGGTGTGTTGTACCACAGATATTGATTCACTAGGCTGATGTCTTTAGGTGGTTGTATGCAGTATTTTTAGCTATTGACGCAAACTTTCGATTGAAAAGGCGGAACGTATCGAGCGATCACGCAGACCCAAGTCTTTCGAGTGGCTGGTCATATTTTGTCGAGGAGAAAGAGTACAAGGCCTTCCTGGCCGAACATCTCACTGAGGCGCAGGAGGTATGTGACCGTTTGGTTTAATCAATTGACGTGTACTCACACTATCTTACAGAAAAGTACATGTTCGAGCCACAGCGCTGTCAACATGGCAGATACAAAGCAGGCACAAGGGCTTGCTGCTATGCAGCTCGAAATGCTCAACGTGTCGTACGATATTGCGTGCCAATGGCACAAAAACCTCTGGGCCCGCATGAAGTCCTTTCCTCGATCCCATGCCTTGGACCATCTCACCAAGTATATACGCTTCTTCGTGCCAAAGTTCCACCTCCCCGCACATGTTGCAAAATGTCAGACCGTCTTCTTGTTCAATTTCATGCGTTATGTCGGCCGGACGGATGGTGAAGCCCCGGAGAGGGGCTGGTCGAATATCAACCCTGTGGCATCAAGTACGAAAGCGATGGGTCCTGGTTGTCGTCGTGACACGCTGGACGACCATTTTGGCGATTGGAATTGGAAAAAGACCGTCGGGTTGGGCGCGTCTCTCCTGTACAAGATGAAGGATGCTCTAGCTGAGAAGGCTGCGCATGCACTCGCATTTGAGGAATTTGACGCTGTCATCACTCCCGAGCATCGTTCTGCATGGTTAGAAGAAATGCAAGCTTGGGAAGATAATCCGAATGACACATCGATCTCTAATCCGCTCGAGGCCAAAGCCATGGGTGAGTATTTTCCGCCACCAAAGTGACCTTGGACTAATGATTTTGTCTAGCTATAACGCAAGCAGGAGTAAGGCTAAAGCTCGCGGAGCTGGAGGCCGAGGACCTTCAGCGAGGTATAGACTGCTCGTTGCACCCACAAATCTCACCTAGTGTGCTTATTGCTTCAGGCATAGACCTGGAGTAGGAACAGTGAGCATTTGCCCTTTGACGGCCACAAACAAGCTGACATACTTTCGAAGGCATTGTCTGGCCAATATCGCCGAGTCGATGGGTCAACATGCTACCGACACGCAGAAAGGCAGTCTCACGCAGATGCGGAACTCGCTTCATCGTAGGATCGATATGTGGCGACGCACACAGGTCCTTTACCTCCCGGCCGTTCAAGGCCTTATTGATCAGGCAGCCACGCGTGAAGGCCACGAGAACGCCGAATGTATACACCTCTGGTTACCTTCAGAACTGAAAACCAAGCCGTGCGATCCACGCCTACAAGAGGACGAATGGGAATTGCGCTACGCGCAGGCTCACGATGCGCTAGAAGAATTGCGGCAGTGTCTACGCATTCACTGCTCCTTACTGACACTCAAAAGGGAATGGGTGCGTGGTCAAGGCGCAAATACCCGTGCTCAGAATGCCCTTGCCTGCATCCACCGAAGGCGTACGGCCTGCGTGAAATGTTATCGGTCAGCATGGATGGCGCTCAAGAGCCTAGCTACAATCATGAAGAAGACCAGTTGGCAGGGCAGGTTGCAGGAATTGGCCGACACTCATGTCAAGCCCCTCGTGGACCCATATGCTACTGGCGAAGGGAGACGTCATGTATCGTGGATCTGGATGATGGATGGCGTTGACCATGGCAATGAAGGTGACAACGATGGTAAGCACTCGTCGTGGTCTATATTTTGCGAACTAACATACTATAAGGTGTACGAATTGAGTGGTGCAAAACCCGTGCGAGGGCACTGCGGTGGTCGGAAGAGGTCGAATTACTCACGGAAGAGATGCGCAGGGTGCTGGAATTTTTTACCTGGCAGCAAACGCGGTGGGAAGAACAGGGAAAGGCATGCGTTGGGGAGTGTGCCGCTGACATTGAAGGTTTGCGAGCTTATGCTGCCCGACAGGCTAACATCCGTCGCAGGCTTGCAGACCATTTTCGGGTGCTGTGGGCACCCTTTCTTTCGCTGGAAGGTCCCATTGACCCGCCACCTCAGTTGGCCGAACATTCGTTACCAGACCTCATGATTCCCGACATTCTCTAACCTACTTCTGCGCTGTACCTGATCGATGTTCCTAGCTAGTAGTGTACCTGATATTCAATCCATCACCGGCTGTTATTTGACATTCGAAGTGAATTAAGTTGCCGAAGACTCGACTGGAAAATTGACCGAAATACAAATGACCGAGCTGCAAAGTAATTGACCGAGCTATATATACTATAGGACTGCTAACTAGCATGTTTTAATGCATCACAAGAAGGCTAATTAGCATAGTTGATGCATCACCTCTGACTGGTAGTTAGCAGACTTGATGCATCATAGCTACAGGGACTGGTGGATCTGTGCAAGGTATTTTGGGGCCAGCGGCTATGCTGTGACATTCGCGGCGATCACTGGTCATCGTCAAACTCAAAAATGACATCTAAAGATCCCTATCTTTTTTGTCATCGATAGTGGAAAGTTTCCTGCACATTAAAGCCCAACCCGGGGAATTGGGAATTGTTTACCACATTTCAAGGTGCAACCGTCAACTTTACCCTGACTGTGCCGGCAAGCTTACATGCGTTCAATTCGTTGTCTGCTAATGAGTGAAACGAAAGCGTGCCACGAGTTTGGCAAATCAACTTCTTGAGAGTAATCACGGGGCCGTGACCCCTCATCCAGATTGCCAGTTGATCACTGTACCGGTTTCAATCAACGTACATGTGTCCAAATAGGGACACGAGTTCCCGTAAACATAAATCAGAACTTGAATGCCCTTGTAATCGCTGTTACGAGGTAGGATGATCAAGTGATCATAGGCGAGCATAAGGGAAGTCCTAGCGATAATCTCAACGGGAAATTGGATACATGTTTCGTGCGAGGGCGGGGAATTTGAATCACGTTTCATTCAAGGCACATCTTACAAACCAAACGGATCGAATTGTTGGCGTGTAAAACAGGATGGAACGCCCATATAAGTTATTGAAGCGGCAAGGGAGCAAGGGTAGGGTTGCGATAAGGACGTAAGCAATGGGTCTGGTACCAGTGGAATATAATGTGATTGCTTGATCGAAGGCGTTGGTACTCGCTGCCATTGAGCCAAGTCATACGGTGATGGATCATTGGCTCTAAAGGACGCATTCAATGGAAGAGAACGAAGGGGCTAGACTCGGTGCTTATGATCGGTCACCTGCCACGGCGTCGGCTAGTGCAGGCTTGCTCTCGTAAAAGAGCTGGAAACACGAGTCTTCCACCGCTCGGACTCACAAATCGTTAAAGGATGCGGGGCATATACCGTCCAAGAGCACGTTGACTCACTAAACCTGCCACGAGCATGAGCTGCGAATCCAGATCTAGTTTGCAGGCGACATCGTTCAAGAACCTCAAACGTGAATATAAACGCAGGAACGTCGCCAAGGCAAACAAGCATCTCACCCTCACACAACTTCTCTGCCATCAGATTCAGAGTTCAGAATGAGCATCCATTCAAAAAAGTAAATCTGCAGTTCGTGAATTCGGGATGAAAACATGAGCTTACCATACATTTACCCAGGTCAGCGCCAACAAAGCCCCCGTCTTCGTTGTCGTTGTCGCAGTTAAGGCGGGCCCCTGATCAAGAATCAATGAGATCGACGCTACAATCATGTCTAGAGTGCCTTGACCGACACAATGAACATATGATCGGCAGTTACAGGGAGATCCTGGAGGTCCGCACCCGCATTACGGAGATTCTTGGCTGGTGTCAGCTAGAAATTTCTGCAGGGGATTCGGGCGCATGGGATAACAGCATTGATATTCAATCAATCGTCGATGATGAGCCTCAGACCATCACGCCAGTTGCGCTCCATGAACCCAATGTTATTTCACCACTGCTCTCCCTCTTGGCAGAGCCTCCAGCATTCCATGGCCGCCTTTCGGATCTAGAGTACAGTCCTTCACAATCTGTCGGGGACGCTCGTAGCCTGCAGGAGGGTGCAGATCCTCTCATCTGTCAACTTTCCCAGAGTAAGTTCTCGATGTTCTCAGTCTCCTCATCACGCTTACCGTGTGTTAGTAGGCCTACCGCTCTGCGGCACCTCTAGTTCCGCCAACGATGAGTCATTGGTACAAGACTTCATACCTCAACATGGCACGTACTTTGAGGGGCAGACCATGTCTGGCTCTTCAGCCGGATGCAATCAACAACTGCCTCTCCCTGTTGCGCAGGTCAGCCAACACAAAATAAAGTGCACCTGGTGCGGATGCTCGAGTGTTGTCATGAAGGCTAACATCGCTCGCCATGTGAATGAAAAACACAGACAGAGGGTTAAGGCTGCTTGCTCCAGCTGTGGAAAAGGTTTCGCGCGGCTGTATATGAAGCAGGGCCATATTTGTCGGGTCAGACGTAAAATTTCCTAGATCGTTTTTGACCTATGGGTCCCCAAATTCCACCGCTTTGATTTTGATATTCGTTGTCGAGCCAGGATTAGAGTGAGACCAGCTCAAAGTTAACATTGATGCAGTACTAAGTATACAACAACTTGAAGGCGCGTTGTTTGCACAAAGTTGGCGCAGTCACCAAAATGGACATGCCGGCGGAACAAGTCTATTATATTTGGCAATCGTGACTTGATCGGAACCTAGCAAGTATACAGCAGCACAGCTCGAGCCGCTCAGCTCGGGCCGCCACGTTTTAACTTCTAATTCGCATGCATTTGGCTTCTCTGAATCACCGTCCTTCCACCACGACTTGTTCTGCGTTTAGCGAGTCAACCGCATAAGTTCGTCCTGTCTCGAATGGTCTTTCCAATTTACACTTTGCGCGCCCTTGCAATTGCATCGTTCAATCCATTCACCCCGTCAGCCCTCTCTTGTCCGTTCCCCACTGTCCAGAATTCATCACCCGCTGTCCGCTTGGCAGATATATAACCTCCCACACGAAATCGGTGCACCGTCGGGCACACTTCATTCCAGCGTCCTTTGAGAGTGGCGGGCAGCTCGCCTGTCTGTACATCCCAGATAATAATGAGATCTCCTGAATTACTGTCCTTCCACCGGCCTGCGTTTGGCTGGTCAACTGTTGTGCCCGCGTAGGCGTGTGCTGTTTCGAATGGTCTGAGGGTGGCCGTTCTGATTTCCACTCCATGTAACTTTGCATTTGCATCATTCGATTCACTCACCGTTTGTCGTCCATATCAACTCCGAATTCGACAGATAGACATCATTATGGTGATCACTTTTCCTCTGTCGGCATCCCACATCCCCACTGCACCTTTCTTTCCCTGCTAACCAGATTTTTTTCGTCCAGAGACACCGTGACGTTTCTCCTGTGCGCACGTTATCGCCACACTATAAGCTAACTTCAAGATCTTCATATTGCCCAGTTCATGCAGTTCTCGCCCATCATTCGCGTTCAACTTTGCATCAAGCGCACGCTCTTGCCACAAATAACCACCATCCTGCAAGTTGTACCCGCAATTGCTACCATCAGTGTGTCAATACGAGCGTTTGCCATCCATATCGAAATGCGTCCAATTTCACCAGTCATAGTTGGATATCGCGCTTGGTCGGTAGGTGGAAGCGCACCTAGATGCGTTGTGCCTGCCTTCATGTACCCTATCTGGCTTTGAAGCTTGTTCTGTATACTGCGTTTACTACGCAGTTTGTGTCCCACGATAGTATTTCAAGACAAGAATAAACATTTAAATGGCACGTTTGATAGAGACTATTATCGCCCAAAGTCAAAATAAAGGCAGTCAAATTGGGGGGGTTGAAAACTTGACTCGGAATTCTTCTTTCGGCCGGGCAGACATAGTACTTCTTCGTATATGGGCGCGCAAACCCCTTTCCACAGCTGTCGCAGATGACCTTAACCTTCCGCCGGTGTGTCTCGTTCACATGACGAGTGAGGTTATCCTTCTTTACATATCTCAAGCATCCGGGCCAGGTACACTTTACTTTGCCCTGCACAACCGGGAGAGGGAGTTGTTGGTCACGTCTTGCTGAACAGCCTGACACGATCTGCCCATCAGAGTACGTGCCGTGCTGAGATAGGAAGGGTTGTGCGTCGAGCTCATGGCTGACGAGACTGGAGGTGCCGTAGAGTAATAGGTCTGGTTACACATGGTAAGCGTTTTATCAAAAGGCTGCGAGTGTGGCGAACTTACCATGCGAAAGTCGACAACCGAGCTCTGGCCGTGGTCCAGTGACCCCGACTGATCGACCATTCTCTTGGTCCGAGAGCTGGCCGTGGAGTGCTAGTGGCTGTGGCAAGAAGAATAGTTGGGTAGTGTCATGAACGGTGTCATGGCATTGAGTTCATCGAGTGCAACTGGCGTGATGGTATGAGATTCAACATCACCCATTGCTTGAATGTCAGCGGTGACATCGCATCCACCCGAATCGCCCGTGGTGACGTTTGACTGACAGCTAGCAAGAAGGTCTATAATGAGAGTGAGGCGCCTGACTGTCGCCCGTAGACTCAATGTGGATTTTCAGCCATGCCATGGCAGGTCATCTATCAGAACCACTGCATGAGCTTGGCCAGGGTGGCCTGAGATGGTGACCGCGGTAGCATTGCATGACTCATTGGCGACCACAGTTAACGATCCGGGAATGGTCATATAAACCATAGAAGTGCCCTGGTTCTTAAAATAGAGAGATATGTATATGATGTGCCAGCCTGGGCCCAGAACGCACCAAAAGTGGCGAGCGATCTTAATCATTGACGATTTTCATAACTACGTGCGTGCTGCACTAAGAATTTCAAACTCCGTGCTTCAACTTTGACCCAGTCCAGGGCCTAGATTTGAAGCAACGCTTTGAAAGCAAAAATAGGAAATTGAGCTACAACTCGAATAGACCCAGCCTTCATCACACAGACTGTGACAGCCGCGTCAAGGGTGAACCTGTGATCAGTGATCACCATTGTTGAACTCGGCGCGGTTTGGATCGGTCCCGTGCCTTTATTTATTTATGGGTCTCGTAGCAAGTTATTGATAGTCAGTCCAAGAGGGTACGTTCACTGGTGCCTTTGTAGC
Source organism: Suillus clintonianus (assembly GCF_016758775.1). NCBI lineage: Eukaryota > Fungi > Basidiomycota > Agaricomycetes > Boletales > Suillaceae > Suillus > Suillus clintonianus. Next base: position 52,473 of record NW_024539302.1, read on the forward strand.
AAGAAAAAATCCAGAGAATATTTTAACGGCTTCGAATAGGTATTTTATGAAAACGAAGCGTGGAATTGGGGAATGGGTAGGTGAAAAGGTGAAAGAAACTTGAATATTTACATTGCTGCAGGGCATATGTGATCCTTCTTCATATACAAGCGCGCGAATCCTTTTCCACAGCTGGCGCACACAGCCTTAACCTTCCGCAGATGCGTCTCGTTCACATGGCGAGTGCGGCTATCCTTCTTGACGAATCTCAAGCATCCGGGCCAGGTGCACTTCACTTGGTCTTGACTGCCCTGCGCGATGGGGAGAGGGAATAGTTGGTCACGTCTGGATGAAGGGCCCGACAGGGTTTGCCCCTCGGAGTACGTGCCATGATGAGGTAGGAAGGGCTGTGCACCAAGCTCTTGGCTGACGAAACCGGAGGTGCCACAGAGCAATAGGTCTGTTGCACATGGTAAGCGTTTAAAGGAAATGCTGCCAATATAGCGAATTTACCTGGGGAACAATTATAGTGGGCAGGAGGATATGTAGCCTCTGGAAGCAATCCGATACCACCAGCAGATTCTGAAGGACCGCACTCTTCGTCCGAAAGCCTGCCATGGAGCGCTGGTGGCTGTGGCAAGGGCAAGAGGTCTAGCGGAGTTGACAATAGCGGTAACATAGCGTTGAACCGATCGAGCACAACTGCCACGATGGCCTGAGGCTCATCAACCACAATTTCTCGGAGGTAAGCGCTGCTATCACTTGTGCCCGAATCCATCATAGTGACTTCTGACTGAATGCTGGCAAGAAGTGCTGTAATGCGGGTGCGTATATCTATTATTTCCCTGTAAACGCGGATTATCTTGTCATTATGCCGGTCAAGGCACTCAAGACACGATTTCAGGCTTGATCTTATTGAATCTTGATCAGGGGTATGCCCTAATTGCGAAGACGATGCCGACGAGGGGATCATCAGCGTCGATCTAGACCTTTAATATAAATTATGGTAAGCTCATGTACTCATCCGAGTCCACAATGAGTAAAATAATCTTACTGTTGCAAATACATGCTCGTTCCGAACGCCGAATTGCAGATTCTGGATGGCACAAGAAGTTGCACAAATGCAAAATAACAATACTTACAAGCCTTTGGGAGATCCTTTCTTTTATATTCACATTTGATCCCCTTAACGCTCTCGTTGTGCAGCACCGTTTTAGTTTGTTATCGCTGTGCATGTCATCCCAGAATGGGCTTTCCTACTGATTTTAGCAATTAGTTTCCGAGTTTCTCGGTATCATGCCGCCACGGCTATCTTCATCACTCCCGATCACGCGCTTCCCCTGCGGCCTGTACATGTCAGATCATTGACCCGTACGTCAATGACCGTCAAGTGAGAATTCTTCGTTCTCTTATTTGAATTGGTGCGCTGCGTGTATCAGTTCATAATGGCATGTATGGCAATGGTCATCAAGCCAGAAGCGCTGCTATCCTGTGTGGGAACTTAAGCTGTTCCTACGTACTCGGATGCCACTGGGCGTTGAGACAACCCCATATCAACGGTAAATGGCACCGAGAATGAACGAGACGAGCCGCTGAAGAAGCGAAGTAAAGTGGAAAATGAGTGGTTATGTAGCACATATGATCAAAATGTACCAAACATTGTATGCATAGTAGTATTACGTTGTTGGTCAATCCTGCCAATAGAATTGGCTCCTCTCTGAAAAGGACGCTTCTAACGACAGCCCAGAGCTTTATTGTATCGAAAGACATGTCCTGTTTCTCGTTAGTTTTAGAACACGCCAACATTGCCAACATTACTAGTATGATCAATGGTTGTGCGAACTGCCATGAGTGGTTGTACTGGCTTCTACTGAGTGGTTTGGGCAAGGCACCGGCGAATGTGGCGGGTTAAGATAGTGTACTTTATTTGGACATGTCATTTGGACGTTTGCGGCAGTCCCCCCAGTAGAGTTGACATCGGCACCCACACTGATAAAAAAGGCAGTCGTTTGAAACATATACATAGCATTCGGTACTCGATATCGACCATCTATTGGACATCAGATATCTCATCGTGCTTGGATGCTGAAGGCGGGGCATGAGAAACGCGGCTCCGATAAACATATGTCCTGAGTTTGTGCCTCGGATCTTCAAATCGAAATTTCTACATAGAACAGCCAGCACGGGAGCCTCGGGGAAGCCCGTCGCCCAAACCAGCATTGCTCTACAGCAGTCCTGGAATTCCTCTGGGGTGCCTTGTGTGATATCCAGCGAGTATACAGCAAGAAATTTCCCCGTGCACATTGAACCCATATATGGTCGCGAGTCATAGGTAATCCATCGTGTAGTGTCCTAGTACACGGGAAAATTCCACCCGCACCGCAGTAGTGATTCTGGCTTGGTGGCTTATGGACCATGCATGTGATATGTTGATATTCGCCGCACGGCGTTTTGATGATCCTATGAAGACCTAGCCGTATTATACCGCAATCTAAATCCTGAAGATGTGCAGTGCGATGTCACGTCTGCCCGCCACGGCCATAAGGATTGAGAATCCAGACTCAGTTTGCAGGAGAAAGCTAGGGGGGGGCAAACATAACTTTGAGGGCAGGAATATTTAAAGGCCAGAAAGTATGCTCTTGCACTCACACGACGTCCCGTGCCATCCAGGATTTGTGAGAATTCGATTCAGCGTTCAGAACGAGCGTTTATTTTCGAATGTAAGGTCAATTTACGTGTCATAGACTTGGGACGAATAGATGAGCTTGCCATGAATTTATATTCGAGCTCCAGATCTTGGTGGTATCGGTGCTGGGGTAGGTGACAATGTCGCATTGAGGTTTTGAGTCAGCCTTAATATCTTGAGAGAATGCGCACCCGTCATCTTTAAATATATTGAACAAAATCTTACCAGGGTCTAGTGCGCCTCGTTGTCAGTGCCCTTTGAAACTTGAAATCAGATGACAATAATAACGCACACAGTACAATTTGTGGTTTCGTTACTGCCTCGTGGTTGCGACTCTCTAAGAAAAACAGGTTCAACTTACTTAGATAGTCTTCAAGTTGATATATTCTTTGTACGAGATGTCATACTATATGTGTAATCATGGAGTGAACGTGTTCTGCACTTTGTTGGCGATTTAGTGGTTCCGGAGGCACACACACAGTATGCCAGTGGGAAGATCGAAGCAGACGAGGAGCGAACTCTGGGGATATCGTTAATTACGACGCGTGGAAAGGATTTCTGACGGACTCATCATGTGGCGTGTCTTATTACCACGCCGCGGTTACGGGGTTATATAGCCCCATCGTTCTGTGCACAGTGCAGTGCACCTCCAAATCGACAGAAATTGTGTCTGGTACTACCTGACCATGCAATAGTATTCAGTTCTGCAACCCGATATCTGTTCTACACAACTCAGCTTTGTCATGCACCCTGCTTCGCCATGGGATTGAAATGGCCTAAAACAATCGCTAGGCGCCAATGTCTTCACACCTCCCGGTATCGATGAGATGTTATATCGGATACGCGTGTCTCGGACGACGACTAGTAAGGCATGCTATTACCCGCTGTGCGCTGATAAAGTTGTCTGCCTCTCCGGATGCGTACCTCATCGTCAAGCTGCATGCTCTACATCAATGTCGTTTACACTGGCGGATTCCATTGGACCAGACACGGATTGCTAGGGGAAACCCAGGCCAAACATCTAAGGCAGGAGGCGGCTCTATCTATCGAGACCGACTACAACATGCAGCAACAGCTACCTACGAACCAGGACTCCTGCCACAGACTCACCAGGACCCCCGGCACTCCCATGGAACCTCCACCCTGCTACACCGTGTTGGCAGCCCCGCTTGTCTCGATGAGAGGGTCGATCGGCTCCAAAAATCTATCAGTAAATACAACTGATCCAGTTGCGCTGTCAAGACACCCCAACACAGAAAATGCTGTCACCACTCTTGACGGTCCCACGCGCTATCGTGAGTAGTGGGCTTGTTTCTTCGTTTTGGATGTGTTTCATGAATGTATAGCCCCCTTTTCTGGAGATTCTGCTCGCCTGCATGCTTACTATTTGCGTGTGCTTAATAGTGCATTGTTCAAGGTCAGTCAGGTTGCGTTTAGCGGCCTTGATGATGATTATTGACCGAACAGCAGTATCATTCAAGTTCAGTCGGTGCAGCAGAACCTCAGATGATTATAGTCGTAACTTATCAGAGTCACAATCGCAAAAAACTTCGAATTGAACGCTGATAGAGACGCAAATTGTCACTACAACTCGCGTAAGTATTTCCATCCTCGAAATGCTCCCACTAACCGAGACACATAACAAGATGATATCCGCCAATCACAAAGACAAATAATGATCATCCCTTAGAACACCTACCTTGAATGAAGACACCTCGGGTCGACATCCCGCTCGAACACTGGGTACAGGCATACCTCTCATGCCAGATCCGTTGCCTCAGTTGAGCAGGCTCCATCACTTCCTCCCGTTCTTGCTGCAACTCTGAGATGAGTTGCATAAGATGTGCTTAGGGAGCATTACAATTGAAATCAGTAACTGAGCGGCATCCTCTCCCATCAGCATCGAGATGACCACACGAGAAGCAACCATCTAGAATCTTATTCGCGTTAGTGTATATTTTCTTTCTCGGTCCTTCGGAGACTCTTATATCTGACTCTGTGCATCCCACAGAGTACTCCACAAAGAATGACTTCGAAAAAAAATTAAAAATGGAGGCAGTCACATTGGGGGTGTGGAAAGCTCTTCTACATCTCCGCCAGGCAAATATGATTCCTCTTTAAATACGGGCGCGTGAATTTCTTTCCACAGACAGCGCAGACAGCCTTAACCTTCCGCCGATGTGTCTCGTTCACATGGCGGGTGAGGCCATCCTTCTTGAGGAACCTCGTGCATCCGGGCCAGGTGCACTTTACTTTGTGGCTAATCTGCACAATGGGGGGAGGGAATCGTTGGTCATGTGTGGATGAAGACCCTGACAAGGTCTGCCCCTCAGGGTACATGTCATGTTGGTGGAGGAAGGATTTTGCACCGAGTTTGTGGCTAATGAAGCCAGCGGTGTCGCGGTCTTGCCGCACATGATAAGCATTTAGAAGAAATGCTACGAACATAGGGAACTTACCTTGGGAACATTGACTGAAGGGAGGATCTGCATCCTCTAGCAGTGATCCCATATCCCCGACAGATTCCAAAGGACCGTACCCTTGGTCCGAAAACTGGCCATGTAACGCTAGTGGCAACAGCGGTGAAATATCATCGAGCTCATCGAGTGCAAATGGCGCGATGGTCTTAGGGTCATCACCGACGATTGCTCGGAGGTAAGCGCTGTCATCCAGCGTGCCCGACTCCGTCACGGTGACTTCTGACTGGACGCCGGCAAGAAGCTCTGTAATGAGGGTGCGAATCTCTATGATTTCCTTGTAAACAATGTTTAACCTGTCATTGTGTCGATCAAGACACTCGAGGCATGATTGCAGCGTTGATCTTGTTGAATCTTGATCAGGGGTATGTCCTAACTGCGAAGACGACATCGACGGAGGGGTTATTGGTGTCAATCTGGACCGTAAATGCAAATTCACGGTAAGCTCGTGCGTTTATCTCGAGCCTACGAACGCAAAGTAACCTTACTTTGGCAAACACGTGCAGATTTTGATCGCTGAACCGGTTGTAATGAGAAGTCGTTCGAATCCTTATGAATACTTTCTAGCCTTTGTAGTGTGGCCGTCGAAGTGGAAGTGCTTCGCTTCACTTCGAAAGTGTGGGAGTTTGATTGACCGGAGCTTCGTTGTACATTATATATACAACTCACAAAGGCAGTCACAGGTTCGGGCTCCCCTGGCTTTGCCTAAACGTAGGTAAATCCGAATAATCAGAGGTTCTATCTAGAATCTCGGTGTGAGCCCACAGCAGGCCAACGTAACCCAAAATATACATGCAGAAGGGCATCGCACCAGTAAGTGAGCCCAACTTTTCTCAGAACGGAACTAAACATCGAGTGCCCCGTGGCATTCCGGTGATCAATTATTGGCACTTGGTATTCCGACCCGCCTCTGAGTCACACTCTTTGCAGTGCAAAATAAACATCTAGTTGCACAGGACCAGATAGTATAGCCCCTGCCAGCCAAGGAACCAATCATGTTTTCCATTTCAGTTGTTTCAGGCTTCTTACTATGCCACAAGCTTCACCAACAATCAGCCATGACGTCACAGTAACCGGAGCGCTTCTCCCATAAGTTTAGTCACTGAGCCAACTTGGCAGGCGGAAACCACGTCCAACGCCTGGCTCACAAGGTCTCATCTAACAACTTATACCATTTGCAAAACTCGTAAGCTATAATATTTTTTACCCAATGAGACATGCTACGCGAGCAGTTGCCCCTTATTTTCTGAGCCCATTTTCCAGCTTACGATGCTTTGTCGCTCGCCCCTGTTTTATCTTCCGTGCAGACATGCATTTTCGAATGGCAACTCGTAAACATTTTGACTGCGCACGGGCGCAAAAGAGGTGTCGGATATTTGGGATGGCCTGTGTCACAGCAGCGTCTCATACATTCCCAATGGCGGTCATCAATGGGAGATTCGGGAACTCGCGGGGGTTCCGTGGCCTTAAACTTCTCACTGATGAGTACTCGTGGGCAATTTTCTAACGTTAATTAATAGCACAGCGGCAGCAACGTTGGATAACAGCTGATGCTAATTAGCGGTAGGCAACTTCCGCCGAAAATTTGCGTGAACGTTAACAAAGAGTAACATTAATGATTCTGGCTTCATGATGTACGGGTCATCATATAGATATACCGCTTTCTGCATAATTCATATAATCCAGCACTCATAACGAGCCATATACTATATGTCATCGAGTTGGAATTGTTCATACTGTGGCGTTCACTACCGGGCGTGGATGTAGCTAGGCGAAGAAGCAGGAAATTGGCAGCTGCTGTTGAGTAATTTAAGTATACTAGTATGGTGTGTAGTACCAAACATGGTATACTGCTACGACACTCTAATTCAACCCAAAATAATGTTCGAGCAATATGACCTTGCGCTGGACGATACAACATGATTGACTCCTGCCTCTTGTCAGAGTGGCAATATATTTGATGTCATAGCCGGAACGTTGTGTACAGCCGCCAGATGCATACTAGTACCACCGTTGTCACCACCTATGGCAGTGTTCCCTCTCGGTGCCAATCGCACTTGCAGGCGTCCTTGTCGTAGTGATGCAATAAATTGCTGTGATTGCAACGGTAGTGGTGATGCATTTGTGCTGCAACTGTAGCGCCGCAAATACTGATGCATCACAGCAATATAGGGCGATGCATGCACGATTACTGATGCATCACCCATAACTGTGCATGCATCACCCTATATTGCACCCACTGGCATGATGCATTCATTCGATGCATCACTCCCAGTGAAAGTCGGACATGGCCATTTCCACGTAGAACTATGGAATTAGATTTTATAAATGTAAATTATCGTTACTTCGACGGAATTAGACTTAGCTTGATCATGTGATCAGTTGTGTTGATCGAATGCGTATGCACTGCGCAGTGTGCAGCCTGCCAGCGACGCAGCAGCGTAACATTATAACGTTCAACATCTGTTCAACAACGTCGCATCAGTGCACCTCAGTCTCACTGTAGAACTGATCAACTCACCTCACGGTGCTGGCTGCGCATCACAACTTTGTGTCCTCAGAGCTCTGCCCACCTTGCCATGTAACTCCCTTTGGTGTGCCGGGGGGCGAAAAGCATAACAAGGCGGAGCTGGCACACTGCACTTTTGTTACAAGAAGCAACCAAAATACTGGTAAGCCTTTGGGTACTTTTCGCGCGTGCTAGTACTAAGTTATATTTTGTCTAGCATATCCCATATCATCTTGCCAATGTCAGATGTGCATTGGTGCGTTTGCACGAAATACTGCCTCGGAATCCGAACACCGCTCAGGTCACTGCGAACTTGGCAAAATCATTTGAAGGAGGCCGGTGAAGACGAGAAGGCAGCCATATGGTGTGCAGGACTATCAGATGAATTTCGCAGTCTGAAACGGCCAACCGATTTGCAAGTTGGTGGTTCAAATATATCCACTAAACGAAGACGCATGGTATGTCCTTTATTGTTTAAAATTCAATAGGACAATGATTCTAATAGTATTTTGCAGAATGAAGATCCTCGAGGCGCTACTAGTACTCCTCGCGATGCCACTCCCCTTCGTGATGCCCCTCCTCCTCGCGATGCCACTCCCCTTCGTGATGCCCCTCCTCCTCGCGATGCCACTCCCCTTCGTGATGCCCCTCCTCCTGGCGATGACAATCCCCCTCCTCCTGGCGATGACAATCCCCCTCCTCCCGGCAATGACAATCCCCCTCCTCCTCGCGATGACAATCCCCCTCCTCCTGGCGATGACAATCCCCCTCCTCCTCGCGATGACAATCCCCCTCCTCCTGGCGATGACAATCCCCCTCCTCCCGATAATCCAAATCACCCCCCCCAGCAATTTGAAGAATGGCGAGATCCTTTCTCCGACCTTGATTTTGAGGAACTTGCTCGCAATGCTCGTCTCCCAGATCTACAACGTGATATGAAGTTTATTCTTGCTCTTCGGGAGGCATCGCTAGATGATGGGATTGGACTCACAGGGGATGCACTCGAACGTTTGTGAAACCCACCAAGACGTCAACCAGAGTTTGGTAGTGCTGACATCGAGTATGGTGTCTCCCTTTTTCTCGCCCTCGAGCACTCATCAGAAGATGCTTTTCATAAGACTCGCGCTGCTACTCTCGCGCGACATCCCGAGGATGATATACCAAGTCTACACCGGGTGAAAAAAATCATCAGCGACCTCTCGGGAGTGACATCTATTATCAAGGATATGTGCATCGACTCCTGCGTGGCCTTTGTCGGTCCGTACGCTGAGCTTGACGAATGTCCGATGTGTCAGAAGCCACGATATGACCCCATTAAGCTTCGGCTGAGTGGAGGCCGAGTCAAGCAGCCTCAGCAGGTATTCCATACCTTCCCTATTGGCCCACAGCTTCAGGCTCTCTGGCAGCATCCTGATAGTGCTCGTCAGATGCACTACCGCCGTCGCCGCACGCAGGAGATAATTGAGCAGTTGGAACGTAATGATGGTCTTCCCATAGCCTACGACGACATCATCACTGGGTCGTCATACCTTGATGCTGTTCGTCATGGCCGCATCAAACCGGAGGACATGGTTCTTGTTATATCGGTTGACGGAGCTCAATTGTACGAGACCAAACAGTCAGACTGTTGGGTCTACATCTGGATCATTGTTGACATACCTCCCGATCGTCGCTACAAGAAGCAGCACGTTCTTCCTGGCACTGTAGTTCCTGGTCCGAACAAACCCAAATATATGCAATCATTTTTCTTTCCCGGGTTTCATCACCTCGCTTCAATTCAGAAAGCAGGGCTCGTTATTTGGGATGCGTGGCGTGATATCATCTTCATCTCGAACCCGTTTCTCATCCTCGCCTGTGCAGATGGACCAGGCCTGGTCTGCATAAGCAATCTCGTTGGCCACAATGGCAAAAATGGCTGTCGCATGCTTTGTGGCCTTGAGGGGCGTCGTAAACCTCGCGGCAATCATTATTATCCTGTCCTCTTGCAGCCTCGTAATTATGATGTTCGCGGATGCAACCATGGTGACCTACACCCAGCCGATACTTCTCAAGGAACCTCCGAGAACTACATTCAGAGGCTTCGTATTTTGATGGGATCCAGCAGGCAGTCGCAGTACGAGGCCAATAGGCTGAATACGGGTATCGTAGGACCGAGTATCCTCCTTGGTTTAGAGACGAGACACATTCTCGGTATCCCCGAGTGTTTCTCTACGGAGATAATGCACTTCTCTGGTGCCAATATGGCAGCATTGTTTACAGACCTATGGCGCGGCTTGATACTTTGCAGCCCAACAGACGATGATTCGACCTGGGACTGGGCTGTCCTTGTCGATGATACCTGGGACGCACATGGTCGAGCCGTCGCTGCTTGTCAGCCATACTTACCAGGCTCGTTCGACAACCCTCCTCGCAACCCCGCAGAGAAGATCAACACTCACTACAAAGCCCGTGAATTCATTACGTGGCTTTTTGGGCTCGCACCGGCACTGCTGCACGGTGTTCTCCCTCAAAAATACTGGCAGAATTTCTGCAAGTTCACACAAGCACTGCGAATTATGAGTCAATACAGCATCACCCCTGCCCAAGTCACCGAAGCTTTCACGCTGTTTGCGGAATGGGAACTCGAGTTCGAAAACTTGTACTATCAACGTAGAGCTGACCGTATTCACTTCATCCGGCCTTGTGCTCACCTATCAAATCATCTCGCACCTGAATGCCTTCGTGTCGGATCGCCTATTTGCTCTTCGCAATGGACAATGGAGAGGACGTTTGCAGATATCGAATTTGATCTTCGCCAACCCAAACTTCCCTATGCGTGTCTAACTCAAGTTTGCCTCATCCGGTGTCAAATAAATGCCATGAAAGCGATGTTCCCCCATCTCCAACCACCTTCTAATCTCCATCCGCGGTATTCGTTTGATGTTGGAGATGGCTACATTTTACTGCGAGCACGAGAGAAGCGGGCAAGGTATCCAGACACAGACACGGAGAAAAGACTCATATCTGAATTTCTGGGCCGCAATGCACCTAAAATGTATCGGTGGTCGCGCCTTCGGCTCCCAAATGGACAAGTGGCCCGTTCAGCATGGAAGGAAGCACTGCGACCTCTAGAAAAAACGCGAATGTCGCGAAACGTCAAGGTACTTCATATATTTATTGCATGTTCTCAAATTAATTGATATTCTCAGCTCGAGATTGATGGAACAACTTGCTATGGGGAGGTCCAATATTTCACGCAGCTCGCCATTCGAAATGATGTTGAACCTGGTGATGACGAGGACCCTGAAGATTTTGTCCGCCGATTACAGGGTCCACAGGCAGCATGGCGATTCAGGACTGTCGCACTTGTTTCATTATATTCCGCACCTGACAAACAGCTTCTTGAATTGTCGCACCAGACAGTTTGGTCTTGCACGAATCAAGGTGAAGTTGGCCTTCGTGTTGTAGATGTCACCGATATCCAGGCCGTCGTCGCAGTTATACCTCATCGGCCTACTTTACCATCTGGAGTTACCGAGGACCGAGTCTTTGTTGTTGAAAAGACCGGGCTCGATGTATCATATACCGGAGTATTTGCTGAAGAGGACGATAACGATAATGAGCGAGAAGAATAGAAGTACCTGTTCCGAAATTTTCAATAGGCATTGGGGTATTTGATAAAAATGCTACACGAAGGACTTGGTACTGTAAATGAAAGCCACCGACTCGAGGACCCATAACGGGATATTCCAGCGGAGGCAGAATTCTAACCACCCTTGGACGATACTGATGCCCCTTTGCTTAATACCTCCACACAATTTTCGCTCATTCGGTTCTCAATTATTTTGCTATGTCTGTCATGTCTGATGAACACTACCAGCCTCAGGCTCAAGATTTCAGCCGCATGAATCAACTATACGACAATAACCACCAGCTCCCGGGCCATGCTAGTGCACAATCACCCTTTCTCGTACCTTCGCAGGGTCAGCTGAATCAAGGCTGGAATGGCCTTTTGCATCACGGTGGAAGCTTTCCAAACAATACAGTGAGATTGAATATGTTGTATTATGTTCAAAACAGCGCATATAATCACTCACAGCATACATTCGCACAAGTCCAAGACGAAAATATTCGTCTGCGATTTGTCAATGAACATTTGAATCGTCAAATTTTGACCCTTACTGCATCCCGAGATGCTTATCAGTTTGTTTTCTCCCGTTATCTTCAGCAGCTTAACAAACCCCAAGCTTAGAGCTGCATTTGAAACTTTATCGCACTCACTTTCACTATCAGACGACATTTCTTTGTATTCAGGCTCTGATACACTACTTCAACCACTCAAAATCCCCGTCAAGACTGATGCTATTGATTGCAACCCTGTCACTGGTCTACGAAAGGAGGACTACCCTCTCGTCAATTTTTGGACTCACGAGGACTTCAAGAAATGGGACAGCGCTGCTGATGCACAAGGCGACCAGCGGGGATCATTACCCTTCCTCGAGCATACAAATGGGGACCCTGTCACAGCATCCGAGCAACGTGCCATCATGAAGACATTTCGCGCGGTCTGGTTTGGCCTCCGACAACGTGGAATAGCGCCGATCTCATGGGGTCGAGCAATCCCCGATGCTCGCAACGCTCTCTACAAAGAAGTGTCTCGCTTACACCCCGAATTAGCCCTTTGCGACAGGTACTGGAAGATCGAGCACATCGCTAGAGACCGCTACCCATCATGGGCATCCACTCATCTCAAGGAAGGAGATTCTTCGTCTACTGACCCTGAGGAGATGAAACCACGCGTAAAACCACAAAAGCGAAAGGCGAAGATGGTCGAGTCTGCCGATACATGTCAACACGATTCGAAACGTGCGAAAACAGCTGACACGAATTTAGAGGCTTGCGACTCAGAGCCACCCGAGATTTCTTCTTCAAATACCGAGTCTGCTGATCCACCTTCATCATCTCTTTTGGTGCCATTGTCGCCGAGCCCAAGGCCTCAGACAAACAATCCAGTAAGTTCAGTAGTTATCTGCATTCATGCGATCTGAACTACTTTATTCGCGACAGCCGAAAACCCTATTTGCTCCACTTCGAAACCCTTTGTAAGTGATTTTCTGCTCGATATACCTACTACATTGACGAACTTTGGCTTTCAGAAAAGATGCCATTATCCGCCTCAAGGAAAAGAAAAATGACGAGCCTTGTGATGCTTTGCCAACGCCCTCGATTGCTCCCGCCAATATGTTACCAACCGCAGCACCCGTCGACACTACGCTACCAACGCTGTCTGCAGACGACGCAATCGCACCTCATGCAGATACTCTTAATGCAGACTCGCAAGGAAAGCCTGGCCCTACCAGCAAAAACTTCCGCCCTGCGACTACGAAGAACGGGAGGTGAGTCTCGCTAATACTAATATTCTCATTTTATGTTGCTAACGTAGCCCCACTACAGAAACCTTTGCGCACATCGCTGGCTCAAACAACTCGCACCCAATGGCTACTCTCGGGATTTCAAATTATACTGGGACTCGCTGGGAAAAGACCGTCAGGAGGTGTGTTTATCTTCGTTCTGCCATTTGCATTACTAACTCGTAGTGTTCTCCTTCAGAAATATGAAACAGACGCAAAAAAACTGGTGAGCGCTACCATGTTTTCCCAGTGTACTGATGTGTCTCCTTTCCAGATATCTGATGGCATTTGGACCGGCAGCACTGTCGAAGTGATCAGTAAGTTCTCCAGCAGTACATTGTTCTAGCACGGCGGCAGCATCAGGCAGAAGGGCCAGGTACGAGCGCGAGCGCGGGGGCGGGTATGAGCGTGAGCGCGGGGGCGGGCCCGGGTACGAGCGCAGGTGGTTTTTAGTGGCATGATTCGTATCATATGCTACGTTGCAATGCATCGATTTCCGTATATTTGCGTCGAAGCCAGCAAGATATCAAAGGGACATGCAGTTATATTTAAATCTACGGAATTCTATTTAGTAGTCAATGCGTCGAAAAGCATACACCAGCGCCGATGCGCGTCGTTTTTGCAGCTACGGAAAGCGCAGATACCGACGCATGACTACGCGATTCGACGTGCCATAGCCACAGTAGATTTGCGTGGCTGCGCGTGGAAATGGCCATGTCCGACTTTCACTGGGCCTCCAGCATGAAGATGATGTGCGCTCCGCAGCCCTTTCTGCTGATGGAAAAACGCTAGTCACTGGTTGCCAAAACGGAAATGTGTACACATGGGACATTCACGCCATAATCAAACAAGCTGGCCTTGAAGACCTCCTCCTGCCTATTTCTCATGTAAATCTGGTTGCTCTTCCGTTAAAGCTATACTAATCTCCCATTTGCAGGTCCCAGCTCGAAAATCCTTAATGACCGTATGTGACGTATTTCTTAAGCTTTTCAACCATTTTAAAGGGAGTCTAGAGAGATGCTGCGCGACGCCCAGCTATTCATGCCCGCCGAATACCGCCGGGCTTTTTCGATGGCGCTCAGGTGAGTCATCTGCTTTAGTCGACTAGTTCTCATTATGATCTTTGTACCCTCAGTCCTCTGCAGCGCACGGTTCCACTTCTTCGAATCCGCGTGCGCTATTCAGCGGCTTTTCATCGCTGTTCCGCCACTCTCACTCCAAGACCGATGGAACAACCGAACCCCAGCAACGCCCAAGACGGACCACCTTCTCTCATCGTGGCCCTCGTATCGTCGATGTTCCTACAGTACAGGACAGAAGGGTACGTACTTGTTCGCGTGTGTTTCCCATCGCCGTTTGTTCAATGATTGTGCAGTCATTGGTTGTCGCTCCACGGCCGCGGCCGCAGCAGCAAAGCCAAATGCACGGCCAAACACAGGCGTCGTCATCGCAAACTCAGCCTACAACAGCCTCGACCTCCGCGACACCTCCTGCTCCAGGTACTCATACTACCACAGGTGGTGAAGCAGCTGCGCAGTCACCACCTATCTCATGGTGGGCTCGTCTCGTACTTTTCCTTTGTTGTGCATCTCCCCCACATGCTAATGGGCATTGATACGGCATGTGGGTAACTATTTTATCTTTGTTTCTGTCTTTATATCTTTTGTTACTCCATCAAGCTCATTTCATCGTTGTGACACTCATGCAATGCATCGAACTCGATAATTCTAATAGTTTCGAGAGAAACATTAGAGAATGAAAATCTCCAGGACCAGTCCAGGCTCCTCCGTCAGCGAGCTCGCCTGAACATAGCTGCAGACCTCAGTGTGCTTTACTTATGGGATAGCAGAGACCACGGAGCGAGATTTTCTTCTTGCCCTTCATCACGATGACCACGGCCTCATTCCCTCCGTCTACAATCCATTCTGCTGCGCTGCTACATATGCTGTACATTGCACTTGAAGAACTGATACCTATGCTTACGCCTGCGTATGTCTCCCACCCAACATAGAACACATTTCTTTCAGCAATGGCCACGGCTCATTCCCGTCCATTTTTTGAAGCAATAAGCGTGCTTCCCAAGCGTAGGGTCCTGACGTGTGACAGGTATGTTGGGCAGCAGGGCATAATTTATGATATTCTGGAAGGCAAAATGCAGAATGAAGGGCGTTGAAGTTGTTGAATTGTAGATGGGCCGAACTATTGATTGGTGGATGACCCTGTCGTCATAAAGCGATCTTGGACTCATTCTGTGTCGAACTTCGGAGTGATATTTTGTGTTTAGTTTCAAAGGTTTCTCGGTGGTTAGCAGAGATTAAATGACTGAAGCATGCCTTCACACATCTGATCTCGATTCTTGTCACATCTATAAGTGCTCAGGCATGTGCATCACTGTCTACGCGCAACAACCACCAATGCGTATGGACGGAACCCTTGATAGTCTCGTCAAAACGCATATCTCACAATATCTAACGTCCTGACGTCTATCGTGCTGTGAACAGACGTGCCGTCTTTGACTTGTACTATGATAATACAGTCTGATGTGATTCTCTTGTATTCTCCACTGGGCTGCAGCGCCGAAGGCGGGCTTCAGAAGCATTGAGGGAAGTAGAGAGGAAACGCAACACCCACCGAACTTCGTCGCCAGCATTAGTTCCCTTGCGTACAAGATGCACATAGCGCCAGTCAGACCTTAGCGCTTCATCTACACAGCAATGAAGCTGTTAAGCGAACACGAGGATGACGCGTGGGACGAACGGGCGCCCAACTTCCTCTTATCTCAACTAGATATCCATTGATCGCTGGGGTGATTTGAGCACTGTGTTCGTCCAAACGGTGCCTCTCGTGAGTGATACAGTGGGCTCTTCTACAGATTAAAGCTGATCACTTGTTTACTACAGCGACTGCGACTCATACACACCAGGATCTCTTGCGCATTCTCGAACCACGGTGCAGCGAGTCCTGCATATAAAGTGTCGAAGCTGTCTTCTAGGTAAGGACTTGATTCCTGTAAGTAGGTTGTCTCGTGAGCAATGGCTGCTTCAGCGTTAACGTGAAAGAAGTAGGCCTCTAGACTCACCAGAAATAATTGCCGCCTCATAACCCGGTCTGGTTCAAAGATCTCAGCAGACTTCTCTTGCATCGACAGTCCCCAATCTGCATTATGAACTCCCCAGCACCGACCATTTCATCATCCACCAGCGAGGCGCCAGCAATCACGCCACTCCGGACGATGCGAGGCCATACCAACTGGGTAACAGGTGTTGCCCATCTGGCCAGCGGACGACGCATAGTCACATCTTCGGTGAACAGCTCACCCCGACTATGGGACCTAGAGAGCGGCGCACAGATAGATGAATACTGGCGAATTGAGAATCATGAAGGAATACAGTCCATGGCACTGTCTCCAAACGACAAGACAGTTGCAAGCGGAAGCAATGACGGGACAGTGAAGTTGTGGAACGCCGAGACGAAGAAGGTTATCACCGAATTGAAGGGACACAGCAGTGTTGTGTCTGCATTGTGCTGGAGTGCAGATAGTAATCGAGTAGCGAGTGGATCCGGTGGTGGGACAGCAAGAGTATGGGATGTCAGGAGCGGTGAAACTGTCCTGACAATCACAACCGGACACGAGGAGGTGAACGCGGTGATGTACTCGCCCGATAACGAAAAAATCGCGACGGGCGGAGGCCTACGCAAGGAGATTCAGAATGCAGTCAAAATCTAGGATAGCAAGACGGGCAAGCTCATCACCACACTCAAACACGATGTTGCTCCGCGGCCGGTAAAAAAAAACACAGGCCCGACCACAAGGCCAAACTCAGTCGTCGTCATCGCCATCTCAGCCTGCCGCCGCCTCGACTTCCACGACACCTCCTGCTGCCGCTGCCGCTCCCACTCCTGCTCCCGATACTAATACTGCAATACCAGGTGCAGCAACCGTGCGAACAAACATCCTCCGGTTCTTGTCTCATCTCGTGCTCTTTCTTTGTTGCGCATACCCCCCTCAAGCTGATAGAGGTTAATGCAGATGCAGCATATGAACGATTATATCATCGTTACTTCCAGTTCTTTAGGGTGGTTATCTTATTTTCGCTGTTTTTCGCTAGTTTTCAACAAGCGCGAATAAATTCATTTACATACAACCTGCGTGGGGATCATACATCACGTATCTCCTTCTGCCGCCTCTATGTGAACGGCCTCGATGCCCTTTTGTCAACTCTTGTTAACTGTCGGCGGAAAGCAGAAGTGTGGAAACAGCTACACGGAGCTCAGGTGGAACGCGGGGAAACGACCCCGCAGTTGGTCAATGTAGCTGCATCTAATCCGTAGAAAAGGTAAGGCACTTCACTCAGTGAGAGTGCTTGAATGTGGCGATTGTTTGTCGATTCGAGAGTTCCAAGAGGTTGACATGGTTGTAAGATGCATAGGCGACAAGTGTACTAGTAGAGTCCACGCCAGTATTTGAACTTCCAGTTTACGCGGTAGAACGGTTTAACGTTACCCCAGCGATGCTGTTCGGGGGTCACGGGAGCTTTATAAAATTCCCACGCACCTTGAAGTCTCACGGGCCATTTCAATGTCATTAATAGTATCGCCCTGACCATCAAAGACTCGACAGTCGAGCACCAAGCTGTCCAACATGATCTTCATATCCTCAATACTCTCCTGGTTCAGTAGGTAAGCCAGCCTTTCCTCACAATAGACAAGGCTTCACATATCGAATTCCGCAGTATATTCTTCTCCAAAGCCGCTGAAATATCCGTGGTTGGGCTGCAGGTCCGTGGGTCCGTAGATTTCAAGTTCAGGAATACCTACTGACACGCCTTCGCGAAGGCTTCTGGAAAGACATCATTTGTGAATGTCCTCGGGTCAGGGCAGGCACGACTGTTTCATTTATCACTTCTCCTTCGCCAAAGCGGCTTACCCTCACTTAGTGGTCAGAAGACGTCGTTCCAACCGTCGCATTCAACTACCGCAAGGTACGCAAAGGCGCGGTGACCCTGAAGATATGGGATGTCGCAGGACAGCCCAAGTTTCGCTCGATGTGGGAACGCTATTGTAATGGAGTTGATGCTGTCGTGTACGTCATCCGCTTCTTTGTGTTTGATAGTGTTTCATTTTCAGAAACCTCCCTCACTACAGATTCGTGGTTGATTCGGCTGATGTACGCTGTTCCTACGCAATTGGTGGCACCCAGTTCTAACGACGATGCTGCTTGCAGCAAGAGAGGTTTGACACGGCACGCTTCGAATTGCATCAACTATTGGCGCAGCCAAATCTAGCAGGCGTCCCTCTTTTAGTGGTGAGTTTACTATCTTGGGGTATCTACGGGTTGCTTACTTTGATACAGCTCGGAAACAAGAACGATATTCCTTCGCACTCATCTGTCAAGGATCTTATACGCGACCTGTGAGTAGAGTGTCTTTATCACCGCATGCCCACTCATCTTTGTGGGAAGTCAACTGGACAAGATACAAGACCGCCCAGTCTCAGTACGTCTCTCCGACTTATTGTATGCTTTCAACGCACTAATGAGATATCGTTTTAGTGTTACTCGGTGAGCCTTCTCATCCTGGCTACCGTGTGCGCTAACTCTCTACCAGTGTTCGATGAAAAGCCAACATAATTTGTGCGTTCCGCTTCTTTGTCATGAACTCGTGTTGATCCTCGAATTCCTGACTGATTGTACTACCATCTGTTTTAGGGACATAGTCCTCCGCTGGCTCTCAGATCGTAGTCATTAGGCCTCATATCCCGACTCACAGCATGGTTTATGAACTACAGTAAACATCGCCCATTTTCTAGGTATCTAGTAGGATCGAAGCACATCGATATATCGTGCAATACTCGCATTAATGCAGACATTCTTTTATGAGATCACCCAGACTTGAGAAGGCATCGTTGGGGGATCAACTACATCGTGTTTTTTTTTTTTTTCTAGACACATTGAATATATGCATCACCTGGCCGTCGCCCGAACCCTGCGCTACATCGCTCAATTCAGTGATTGCTATGCAGCCTCGTCATGTTGTTGCCATACCCCTCTACTTGGCAGGTATACACATGATCAGTCGCTGGCATTTCATTGATCCACAGAAAACCCTCACCAGCCATTCATGTTGTGACTTGCACTTACAACGCACAATCGTCATGTATGGGTGAGCTTGCGGTGTTTTCTAAAATCAGTTCGTTCCATTCTCCATGTGTGGAGTCTGTCCGAAAGCATATATGATATGTGTACCTATGCGACCGGATGACGGACTACAAGTCTATCTTCAGACGCCACGACGCAAACGCAAAATCCAAGTCTGCATAGCGAACCTGCAGAACAAGAGGAAAATATGTGACTGTTAATCAACGCGCCAGAAAAGAAAGGAAAAATAAGTAAGACTTTCTATCTTTCTCAGTTCATGAACATGGCAGTGAACTGTTGAACAAAAGACGCGTGTGGATCATCCATCGCGAGCACCGATGCGCTTATCAAGCCACGCTATTCCGATTCCGGACGTGCCAGAAAGTGACCAATACACACGTCGACGCGTCAGGAGCGCGTTGAACCACTGGTTTGGAGACGCAGAGGCAGGGGCGAAGGTCGCCCCGCCGTAGTGTGCAGGTGTTCTTTGGAGAACCTTGGAACTCTCCGGTTCGCCATTTTACTTCGACACGAAGTACCACGTGTCCGAGGTTGCTATACAAGGCGCGCGTTGGCGCGAACGTGCTGGCCAGGCAGTCACTTATTAGCCTCTCAGAGACATCGGCATAGTCCGCACACAACCACCAGCCGCCAGTTTTGAACTTTACAATGAATTTTGCCCTGCAAATGGAAGTTATAACACTCATCACGGGGGTTCGCAAGCAAACTCAGGCTTCACCGGCACCACTGGTACATCAAGCCATTCCAACAGTATCGTCAAAGCAGTTAGAACAAATCCCACGGGAGTGGACGTCTTGCTCTAGGGTAACTGTCACTGTCGGTGATCATGCGACGTAACAGAAAACACTCACCTTAGCTCCCAATTTCGAAACAGTTTCACTTTCGCAAGACATATGTGCATCCGCTACATTGTTCCCGCCGCGAGTTTCCCGCAAAGAAGTGACAAGGTATGAACAAAACGGCACATGTATAAGCTTGCACCTCAACACCAAGGAACCCCAGAACACTTGAGAGACAATCGTAACTAAGACTAGTCCGATCAACACTTACGCTCCCTAATCCTCTTCCATCCGCTCTTCAGTACGGCCCTCCTGTCCTGCTTGCTCAGCGATAGCAGCTAGGAATGCACCAACACCCGTCGCAGCACTCGCAGGAAGACCAAGGCTCCTCACAAATTCGCCAAGGGCGCCCGTGCGAAGTGCCCGATCAAGCTGTGCCACAGCCGAGCGGAAAGGTGGAGAGTTAGTCGTACGCTGCAATATTTCTACTGCTTGTTGCGGTGTAGCGTCGGACGATGGGATAAGTTCAGGTGGGAGATGAGGGAACAGCGCTGGGAGGAGTTCAGAGTGTGACTGAAAGAGCGGAAGCAAATTTTGTGAGGACAGGACATCTGTCAACCAAAGTTCTGTGAAAATTGTTAGTGATGATGCAGCCTGATTGGGAAATGTAGACACCATCTTCACTTGCGAAGCCGGTCATTGAACTAACAATCCCACGCAGTTGCTCGAGTTGTTCTGGGGTGGTACCCGCTGGGGTGGTGTCGCTGGTCGCTGGGACTTGCTGTCTAGATTTGAAATGAATCACCTACTATCCTGCTGGCAAAAGTAGGACCTACACCGTTGACGGTTGAGAGGTGGATGAACCAGCAGCGGATGTAGAGGCTTCTGACGCCGGGTGAATGTTGCGGGCGTCCCAAATAGCGACGATGTTGGGATCAGCGAGGGTTCTGTTCAAATTCGTCACGAATTCCTCATCACGGCGTGTTGACGAGTCCTGCGAGACCATCAGATCCAACTCAAATTAATTTGGGGATACAAACACACCTGTAGCCAGAACTGATGTAGAGGGACCGAAGTTAACTGATGAAAATCCAAAAGCTTGCAGTAAGTGAGACACATACGAAATGCTTTTGGTCCGAGCTCTCGAATTTAAGGACATAGGTCCTGCCCCAGCTACTTTGTGGGACCTTTTCCAATTTAGCATCGCCAGGAAATAATATTAAATCCTCGCCGAGTTCCCCTGTCGTTCGGTCTTTCCACATGAAGTGTATGAGGCCGTCTTCATTGGTCAAGACAATCGCGCCTTTAGTGGGGGAGGCATCCACGAAGTTGGTTCCAGCGCGTCGAAAAGCACGACCAGCCTTGAAGGCAAGGATGGTTCGGCCACTAGTACTAGTGAGATCGAGCGACATAACTAATGCTATGAAACTGCTTTGCACAGAATCAAGAACGACGCGTATGCGCGTGTCGGAGTTTGGAAATCATCACAAGTATAAAGATGCCGAAACTTCGGCTGGGACGACTGAATACGACGTAAAAATGATCAATATGTTATTGCTCGAAAGCCCTCCGAAAGGTCACCGGGATCCTTCGTCACATCAGAATTAATACTAGAACACTCATGTGTTGACAGAGCTCCATAAATCTGTGACGTGTAGAAACAAGGGGGATGGGGAATCATTGATTGCAGTACGAATTTAGCAAAATACAGTCTTCGAGATGCCTATGGTGGACAGCTCAGAGGAAGGTGCCATGTCTGAGAGGATTTTTGATTTATATCCCTGACTTTGATGACGGTCCTCGAGGCAGACTAACCGTGGACTTAGCACGAGTCGCCTTGTTCAAGTTGCGTTCATCAAGCTTGCACACTCTTCAACTTCAGGCACAAGCCGATTCTGATCCACTCCACATTCCTTGTTGGCCACATACTCTACATCACATCCGAGAATACAGACATGTCTTCTTGACCATACACATTACAAAACAGCACGTAACTCATCCATAAGTCTTGAATGAATATGAGAACGGGCAGAGATACTGCAAGGGAAGATCTCGGGAAAGCTGAAGCAACGAAACCGTTAGCGATGGGAGCATAGAATGACATGGGGAAGCCAAGCACCGAACCACTCCCGGAATGAACTTGGGGGTGAAGTCAATTATTTTGCCCTGGTCATCTTTGGCAGAAGATATATCCACTGTAGCCAGCATGGTCACAATGGCAGACCACAGAGAGGCATCGGCAGTAGACCGGCCTGATTGAAGTCTGTTTGTCACCGAATCATATATGGGATTAAGAAAAACTCAACACACCTGGACATATACGCCGGCCAAGGCCAAAAATATATTGTGCGGGGTCATCACTGGTCAATACGCCGTCAACGTCAATGAACCTCTCTGGTATAAAATGAGATGCTTCGGGGGTACCGCGTTTCATCCCGTGTGATACACCTGCAATAAAGTCAGTATCACGAAAGTTGGGGAGAACATATCGGACCATGTGTTGTACACGATGACTGCGCCTGATATACAAAATTAGAAATGATGTGTTGATCGAAAAAAAAAACAGCGGACCTTGTGGAATGAAGTAACCATCGTATATGTCTGCACTCAACGCAGAATGAGGCACTCCTATATGAGTGTTCAGCAAAGGTGAGATCACTCAGTAAGGAGGACTACCAAGAGGTACAACGGGATGCCATCGGAAAGTCTCCCGCAGAACTGCATCAATGTAGGGTAGTGATGGTCTGTCCGCGAACGTTGGTAGCCGATCTCTTCCAATTACTGAGTCGATTTCCGCTTGTGCGCGTCTCTGAACATCTGGATATAACACCATGGCGAGAGCAAAAACCATCAAAGTTGAAGCCGTCTGCGAAGGGGTCAAGAAGCGGACAAGTAGTTGTGACATCTACTTACTGTCTCATATGAGGCTATATGGCGTGTATATGTCAAGAGACATCGCTTGCAAAAGAAAGTTACTGACCCACAATAGCAGTAGTAGCTGCTTTCTTCAGAGCAATCTCGAACATCGGTTTGGATGCCTCATCTTTTTTCTCCATCCGTTGCAAATTTTCTGCAACCATTGAAATTTGAGAGCTGTCGGCCTTGGCAAGCATTGAATCAATGTCTGGAACAAAGAGAAAGATAGATACCCACCATGTTTTGCTGCACATATTGAAACGGTACATTGACCATTTTGCTGATGCGCTCAGTCGAAGCTCGAGCATCACGTTTGATAGAGGAACCCCAGCACCAGTCAGGTAGCTTCAGTACTGCATTCCATAACGTTGCGATAAAATGTTAGCTTTGCCTCACCAAAGAGAGTCGAGCTCACAGAAGGGGAAGGCTTTAAGCAGCGCTGCTCTCTCTGGGGTCAACAAGGTCAAGCCCGGAATCAGTGCATTTATCACGATCTGCACCAGAGGATCATCACGAGCACTGGCCTCGTAGTCGTATACAGTCGACATCGCAACAGATGACGAAAATCTGTGAACAGGTTAATAATTGTTTAATACGAAAATTACATTCGCTAACGTTGCGAAGTGAGAATGATAGTGTTGAGGTTCATCTATTAGATTGACGACCAACTCGCGAGACCGCCTGATCTGCATTGGGTGAAACTTTACTGCAGACTCGGGACGGAAAGTTTGATGAAAGAGTCGGCGACAAAGGCGCCATTCATCACCATAACCTATGAATGCAAAGTTGACCGACCAGCCATAACTGCATGCACCTCAGACTACTTAAATAGAGAAATGTTGGAAGAACGCACGGCTCGAGTGTGGCTAAGTATGGTCGATCGGAGTAAATCCGGGAACGCTTGTCCAATAAGTCTTCTGCAATGTGCTGAGAATTGATCACGACCACTTCCTGGTCTAGAATCCGTACGAAGATCAAGTCCCCTAATGGAATGATTTGCAACACACATGCACTATACTATCTGTCCACGTACCATAGGCAGCACGCCAGTCGGTATAAGTCAACCAAGGTTCCTTAGTGTCAATAGATAAGACATTCCCTATTAGCGGGAGCGGCACCGGACCAGGCGGAAGAGTATGCTTGTTCTGTCGGCTCTTGATGAACCGCCTTAGGGCAAAGATGGCGACAAAGGAAAGAGGAATGCCGGCCAGGATAGCGAGGGGATCATCAACTGAGGGGACCATTATTCGAGCAGTACGTGAGCAAACCGTACAATACATTGATTCTTATACCTCATCTTACTGAATCAACTCCGCCATTTGCAATAGAAGACAGAAATCATAGTTTTCCCGGTTCCTGCAAAATGATCACGATATCACTGACTCCCACAGCAGTAGGAGAGGGTTTTGTCGGATTTAGTATTGTGCGGAGAACTGTATTGAGGTAGTTCTGCTGGAAGCACTGGCAGAACCAGCGTGGTAGAATTCTTTCTGATGGTATTAAGCTCCATATCCGCGCGGTGGAATCGTCCGCTCGCCAGCGGCGTGCTGGCCGCAAAGATATCAAAGCAAGTGAAAGTCAGGGATCTGGCCACTCTGGGGCTATTCCACGTAGACTTCTGGGGCCAATATTTGTCTAGGACCAGTCTAGGGCTTCGGCGGGATGTCTATGGCTTCGGGCGGTGTTTAAATGTTGCCCGATGACGCAGCTTTGACATACTCCTCACCATCGCGTGTACTAACCTTCTTCGCCAGCATCTGTTATGGAACTTATGGTCCTACTATCAATTTTTCCCTCTTCTTCTGACACGCCTGGCCATCATAGTGTTAATCCCTTCATCATCATCGAGCAGTTCTATTGAGATTAAGATTACGAGTGATGAGATGCGAAGCGTGGCTTGATAGAAGCAGACGATGTGTTTAGGAGCGCAAGATGTTAATATTCCACGGGAATCACCTAGATACACTTTATATATGTTTCTTTTCGAAACTCAAAAACTAAGTCCGTACTTATGCTTTGTAAGCATGCACGGCCAGCCACATTTCAATTTGGGCTGCAGCCGGGCTCGAAGCCGGCGCCGCGGCAACACTAGCAGCCTGCAGTATTTTGCCACGTTCTCATGTCCATTCAGGACTACAACATAAGGCTGAGCTGCACTGGCAGACACTTCGTTCAAGCAGCTTTGTTTTAATTTGTCGATTTTCAGTTTGATATATTACAAGTGAAAACACGGGAAATGCTAGTTCGAAAGATGAACTAACGAAACGACCTTTGTCGTGTTCGGCATGGCGGTTGGCGCGTTCATCGTAACGACTTGCTCCAGGTACTGACAATAGGTTGATTGGATGGCTTGCGACACCGGAGGAAGTAACGTAGACCGCAAAGCGGCGCGCATGATATTGTTGAGGTTGGTGGTGCAATACGTGGGTTGTCTACACTACAATCAATGGTATCTGATGGCATGTCTATTTCGCACATTGAGTGTTTATAAGGCCACACGTTCGTGGTGAGGTTGAGTCACATAGCTATACTATGATCATATTGGCCACAGACTGACAGTGGACATTTCTTCCGTCCAAGACGACCAGGACGAAGTAATCAACGTCATGATGAGACCTGCTCATCGAGCACATATAAATATGTGAGTTACCAAACATGGCATGAATCTGGATTCTGATATGATGATTTCAATTTCTCAGTTACGCATCTGCCGACACCATCACTTCATAGACGCCAGGTACAAGAAACGATAAGCGGCTCCCCATGCACTTCGTA
Organism: Suillus clintonianus; assembly: GCF_016758775.1. Taxonomy (NCBI): domain Eukaryota; kingdom Fungi; phylum Basidiomycota; class Agaricomycetes; order Boletales; family Suillaceae; genus Suillus; species Suillus clintonianus. The sequence continues at coordinate 78,141 of NW_024539302.1, forward strand.
TAATAATCATAATCTGTTTCTTGCTTTGGCTGTCTATCAGCGCACTACTTTAATCATGTTGCCTTCAGTTGATGGCCACCTTGCTATCCTCGCCGCCTTACCTCTTTCCCTTGCTATAGTCATAGCCTTCGCTCGGTTCAGACAGAACAGACAGAACAAGCCTCGCCTTCCTCCTGGCCCGGTGCCGCTCCCATTGCTAGGGAACCTCTTGTCTGTTGACACCAAGGAACCTTGGTTGACCTATACGGAATGGGGCGCTGCTTATGGTACGTGAACAAATAGTATGGGGCGCATGTGGTGCACATAATTCTATCAGGAGACTTGGTCTTCGTGCGACTTCTAGACCAGGAAGTCGTAGTGATCAATTCTGAGCATGTTGCACGAGCCTTACTAGACAAACGTTCTCGTATTTATTCCGATCGACCATACTTAGCCACGATCGAGCCGTACGTTCTTCTAATATTCAATCATCTAATCATTCTGAAGTTCAGCAAGATTTGGTTGGTCGGTCAACTTTGCATTCACAGGTTACGGCGACGAATGGCGTCTTTGCCGACGACTCTTTCACCAAACTTTCCATCCCGACTCTGCAATCAAGTTCCGCCCCATGCAGATGACACGAGCTCGTGAGTTGATCGTCAATCTAATCGATGACCCTCAACACTATAATTCTCACTTGGCAACGTCAGTTAATATGTTTGTGAATATTCAATGATCATTAACTAGTTCATAGATTATCATCGTCAGTCGGGATGTCAGTTGCATATGGCTACCATACTAGTGCTCGCGATGATCCCCTGATTCGAATCGTGGAAAATGCAGTGGCCATTGGCCTCGAGGTAGTGACTCCAGAGAGAGCAATCTTGCTTAAATTCTTCCCCTTCTGTGAGCTCGCTTTCATTGATGAGAAAGACTTGACATCCCACACTCTCATGCAGTACTTAGGTTACCTGACTGGTGCTGGGGATCCTCGATCAAACGCGACGCTAAAATTTCGACTAGTCGCATGACTGAAATGATGAACCTTCCATTTCAATATGCGCAGGAGCATATGGTGGGCATCTTGTAAATCTAGTTCAGTCCCAGATGTTAATGATTTGCTAAGGCCGAACACTCGATGCTCGACCGGTTTTCAATGGTGGGAGACAATTTGCAACGGATGGAGGAGCAAGATCAGGCATCAAAAACTAGGTTTGAGACTGCCTTAAAGAAAGCAGCAACTACTGCTATGACGGGTTCGTCACCTCTTTACAAGGGGCGATGTGATCTAAGAGGTGTTCTGCTCTTTGATGAATATCTATGCAGCTTCATATGACACAGTGAGCAGATTTCCGAATTATATTTTTTGCTGCTCAACCTCCTCACAGACTACATCGACCTTGATGACTTTTGCTCTCGCCATGGTATTGTATCCAGATGTTCAGAGACGCGCACAAGCGGAGATCGACTCAGTAGTTGGAGAGGATCGCTTGCCTACATTTGAAGACAGAGCCTCGTTACCCTACGTTGAATCAGTCCTACGAGAGACGTTCCGATGGAGCCCCGTTACACCCCTTGGTATTCTCCTCGTCGAGTGCCAGTGATCTCGTTTTCACTGACGATGATCGTCTAGCCATACCACATGCTACCTCGAGCGATGATATATATAATGGATACTTCATTCCAAAAGGTATGCTGTTGTCATCTAGCGAACAAATCACTTCTGATATTGTACATCAGGAGCAACCGTCATATGCAACATATGGTCAGATAGACTCTCCTCAGCTTTTAACGTACTGATATTATATCGCAGGGGCATTTCACGAGATGAAAAACGGTACCCCTACGCTTCTCGCTTTATGCCAGAGAGGTTCTTGGACGTCAACGGTGATTTGACTGATGATGACCCTGCGGGATACGTTTTTGGCTTAGGCCGGCGTGGATGTGCAGGTGAGTTGAGATATCTCAGTGTCGTATAGCATGGATGCCTTGACATTCTTTGATCAGGCCGATATACCGCCGATGCCTCTGTGTGGTCTGCTATTGTTACCATGTTGGCCACGGTGGAATTTTCCTCCGCCAAAGATGACATAGGCAAAGTCATCGATTTCACCCCTCAATTCAGGCCGGGGCTCACTCGGTAATTTGTTTCGTTATTCCAAGCTCCCATTACTAACAGATTTATATCTTTAGCACTCCTTTGGTCTTCCCTTGCAGTATTTCGGCACGTTCTCGTACCCATTCAGAACTTGTAGATGGTTTTCGAACTGGAGTATAACATGTTTATGGTGACAGAATCATTTATCTTCCTTCTTGCTTGCCGCTCCTCAGTATACTATTCATCAGCTTTAGCTCCGTTATGATGTCCCCTTGTTCCACGTTCTCGTATCCATGCCAGTTTTTCAATGACATCCTATAGCACTTTGAACGACAATTTGTAACATGTACATGACACTGGGAGTTCAGGACGAATCGTGGTATCAATTTCTTTATAAATTTAACGAAATTCAGATGATGATCAATTAAGAAATCGAACCTCCTTCCAGTTTACCTGTCGCTCAAGCAGAGAAGCCGGAGGAATACGAATATACCACGAGCACGCATTATTGTTGTCGCAACCAATGACTAACAGGTTTCCATCAGCGCCGGCAAAGGCTGCACATTATTTTTGTGCTGGAGCGGTGCGACTCGGAGGTGTCGAGATTCCACAGGTGGTATTTTATGAACACAATAACCATCATGAACAAGCCTGGCAGCCCTACCAGTGATATATTACACCTGACAAAAAACCAGCGTGCTCGATTCGAGTTTCATCGCAGCCGCCAATCCCCACGCCCGACTCGGAGCTGCGAAACTGCACACAGGCGTTGGTGGACTGACTTGACCTCAGCCACTGGACCGGACACGGACTTCTAGGAGAATTCCAGGCCAAACCTTTATGGCGAGAGGCGACGGCTCTATCGATCGTATATATATCTACATAAGTAAGGACCAGGCGTTTGATCCCGCGGAATCAATTCGCGTCGTCGCCATGTGCGCGCTCCACGTGTCCTCCTTTCATTTTCCACTCTGACTGTGTTCGCGCTCCAATCCAACCGCTTTCATATTCTCCTGTCTGTGCATGCTCCACACCGACCCCTTTCATGTTTCACTGTAACTCATGCACGTTCGTCGTTCGTGCTTGGCACTCTACTACAGCATTTCGGACGTTGTGGTCACCCAGCAATGAAGAGAGAGAGACAGCAAATGTGGTTTATTCATCAATGTTGTTACTGTAGACAGTGTAAGACAGAACCGTCCGCAGGAGAGCGGATTGCTTGTATATATATATAACACGCACAATAACCAACTACGAACCTGGACTCCAGACTGCGCCAGGACCCTGGCACTCCCGCAGAGGACCTGCGCCAGACCACCTGGAACACCATGTATCATCAGTACTAGTGGTCGAGATATCTTCAATGCTATACAGTGTCGATCACATCAGATGTCTGATCAGAGCTATTCTCTTACTATAGTAATCCGACTACATCGCTGTACTTAAGGAAACCGCGTCGTCAATTACTATAGATATCAGCGCGATACAACGTAGTAAGTAACAAGTAAGTAACACATAAAACAGAAAAAATAACAGATAACAAAGAAGAATAACAGTATGCAGATAAAAGCATATCCACACCAGCCAAGGCATCGCGAAAAGTGCAGCACAACAACAAAGTAAATACAACACAACGGCCTAGGGGGAAATACTGAGAAATAAATAAAAATCACAAGATCAAAGAAAATGAACTAACGAGATAAAAACATCTTCAGGCATCTAGAATCCCGTAAACGAACGCAACGCGCCAAACACCCTCCCGGCTAACCCCACCCCCTGTGGTCCAGGTTCAGGACCCGCAGGCGGAGGATCGATCTCATACCCACCACCAAGCACCTCCATCATCCTATCAACCCCCATCTCAGTAGCCTTCTTATCCCCCCAAAACTGCACGAGAAAACGATGTCCAACAGAAGACACGCGGTGCTCGAGTACTTTACACAACACGAGTTTTCCGAGGGTGCTGCTTGGATCGGGGACGATGAGGAGAAACGCTTTGTCGATGAGCTCTAGTGGGTTCGCGGCAAAATCTCGGAGACGTTCGGGGGTGAGTTGTCTGTGTGGACGGCGGGCGAGGGCGGGCGCGATGGGTTCGAGGGACGATCCCATATCAATTTCTTTTGGGAGTTCTGGGGTGGAGTCTGTCATCGTACAGGCGTCGCTAAAAACTCGGGCTTTGGTGAGTGGGAAGAGAGCGGGGGTCATGACGGAGTCAAATTCGAAGTTCGCATGGCTATCAGGCTCAAAATGTGGGTTGTTGATGCTCGCACCGTCGCTGCTCCCGCTGTTGCGGTCAGTTTTGGTAAGGATTTCGTGGAAAGTCGTGGAGTAGTAAGACCCAGGCGGTGGGTTCGTATCAGGGAGGCATAACAAGAAATCGCCAGGACCTGGGGTCGGGTCAGCGGGCGGAGGGAGAGATTGTCGGATGCCAGGGTCAACAAACGAGCCTGGCTCGACACTTGACATGGGGTCATTGTCTTTAGCTGCTTCGCGCATCGCCAGCTTCCTTCGCGCACTACCGACACAATTGAATTGATGAAGCAACGCAGCAGTCATGTTCGACTCACCGAGAATTGCGGGCATTAGTACGCTTCCTCTCTTTCATTCTCTCAGCTTCTATTTCATCACTAACGGGAATCAATACGTCAGCAAGTTGGATTGAAGCGAGGAAACATATACATTTCGCCATTCTTTATTCTTTCCTTCAACTTCTGACGATATTTTTTATTGGCCTCGCGGTGCTTGTCTGATGTTTTTGGAGCTGTCTGCAAAAGAGTTGAACGAACGAGCAAGCAAAAATGACTAGGAGTAACTTACCGAGTTATTGCGACTATTCGTCATCGCTGAGATGCCTTCTGTATCCACCTCCATTGCATAATCGAACTCAAGGTCTGCACCAGAAGCTGGGGAAGGTAACGCTCCTGCTGAAGACGGAGTGGGATATTGAGCCTGAGAAGCTTGTCGATGAGCATGCTGCGATTCAGAAGCCATTGCTAGCATGTGGTGAATAGGTCGTAGAGTGGTCGACGAAGAGGTAGGAAGCGAAGTATGCGATGACGCAGGAGGAGGTGTAAGACGGCGCGGAGAAGTGGAAACTGTGGTGTTTGCTAATGCGGCAGATTGCGCGGACAGGGTTGATAGAGCTCCTGCATTGGCATTGGGTGTCGCAGGTACGGGGAGTCGTATGGGCGCAACTGTAGAGTCATCAACGTGATTTGGAGGGGGTGGGGGTGGTGGGAAAGTATAAATAGGTGGGGCCACCAAGCGCGGGGGTAATGCAGGCATGGGTTTTGGTGCTAGCGGAATTGGCTTATGCGCGGGCGGAGGAGGTCGCGCAGGGGTAGTGGATGCAGGTTGGGTTACATTGAATGACGTCGGGGGTGGCTCACGCTTTGGCGGAGTAGGTGCAAGTATGGGCGTGCGTATGGATGAGGTGGGGATAGGAGCATCAGGACCAGGGCCAACAGCAGGTGCAGAAGCGGTGAGTGACACTGCAGAAGCTTTGTTGGTGATAGAGAATGTCGCATTTCCCGTAAGCGATGCTCTTGGCAAGCGAATCGTCAACGGTGTACGAACGCGGGGTTGAGCAGTGCTAGTACTGCTAATCGGTTCTGTTGGAGTGGCTGCGGGTCCCCTGGATCGTGTATGGGGTGAAGCACGGACTGGCGAAGAATTAGTCGCAGGTGCCGGTGCAGGAGAGGACGATACAGTGTCACTGGTAGGAGGAGCAGACGATGTAGTTTTTGCGCGTGTCTGCCGCATGTTGGAAATAACAGATGCAGAATTCGAGCTTGATGAAGCCTGCGAAGCCCGATTTTCGAGCAATGATAATAGAGGAGGCAACAAAATTACCGTCGTCGCAATCCCCGAAAATCAGAGTCAGATCGATTAAAGGATTTTGGGAAGAACCACTGCGTCCCCGTGCCACCTCTGAGCCCAGGCGATATCAAGGTTGAAAAAGAAAAAAGAGCGTGAACACTTCCATTCAGCTCTTTCCATGTTTGGTACGGACTTTGTTCGATTGCATCAGTTTTTTTCCGACAAACGTCGTGAGCCCATCGTGAGACTCTGCGGTCTAGACATCGATATCCTACTCCAAACCGCTGCGAGAGTTAACGTTCCAATCCCAGGATTATTCTCTCCGCTTAGACATTCATTATCAAGGTCTCCCTAGGAGAGACTAGACATTCACAACTACAAAACTGAAGGAACTTATCTTTCAGGTGACCCAGTTGCTTTAAAAAAACCCTGCCTCGGATGAGCAGGATGTCTCCTTCCCATGTCGATGACAGGTCCAAGAAATGTCTTTCAACACGCGGGTCATCAACACGAATTTGCCCTGAGTCAATTTTTGCGACGTTCGAGAGTCTGGCAGTTGGACTTCTTTTCACTGACGTGCGACCAGTGGGGTTACATATGAAGGATGGGCATTGGGCACAAGAAGAAGAAGAAAACATGGTCTACTGCATGGTCTGCATTCGTTTGTCTCCCATACGAACTGCATCGTGAGGTGTCGGCCAAACTCTACAAAGCGCCATCTCTTGTGTGGCTGCAAGGTATGAAATTTCAGATGCTGTTTGTTCTGTTTTTTTTCAACAAACATAAAACCGTCGTGCTGTTTGGGGGGAAGGGGGCAGGCAAAAACTCACTTTCAGCTATGGCGGAACAGGAGGTGGCACACGTATCTCCTGGCATTGCGAGTCAATGCTGCACGCTGTACTAGAAAGAGAACACCATTATTAACTTCGGCAACGAGTCTTATAACATCTTCGACACCCTTGGACTCGAGCAACCCTAGGCGGCAACCAAAGAGTCCCTCGAGTCTGTCGAGAACGCATCGGCTCATCAACGAATTAGATAAATAAGGCAGTGTTGATTTGCTTCTATTTTCAGTTCCACGTTCGAGCAGGCTGCGCTTCAGAGCAAGTCACCAGCACGTTCACGAATTCTTCTGGGAGAAGGGTTGCATTGTTCACGATTCTCGAAATAGGGTGAGGATGGAGGACTAGTGGGAGAGAAATCAAGGACCTTTGAACGATACCAGATCCAAATAGCTGGTCACACGTGCATCTTCGTTGCTAATATATTGGACGGCAGACAGAGACCTTTATGAACCGCACATCACGATTCCGCAACCCTATTGAAAAATTTACTGCCATCGGGCAGAAGTATGGATAGAAGGGGACAGTTTGTTCATGTCGCCGATGCGTAAGCTGGAGGAGAAGTAGGATATGCCGATGGTGGACTGTGTCCTTGCCAATACGTCGAACGTATGACACTCATGAGCATATATGTACCTCAGTAGTGCTGTAGAACGATCTCACAAGAAACGCTAGCTGGCTGATGCCTTCTCACTGAAGAGTCCCAAGGAGACTTCCAATGTCAAAGACGGGTCTCTACAAGCTGAGTCGTGTCCGGCGCGTAGGGTGTTGATTGAAGATCAGATTATCTACACATCAGTAAGCATTTCTGATTCTGATAAGCGCCATTGACAGTAAGGCACGCACCCGCGATCTCGATAATCAAATGCATACCTCGAGATCAGCGACAGGGGTTCCTTTAGACCTACATAGAGTTCTCTCTGAATTGAACAGAAATGGACACCAAAAAATGCATACCTCAACACAAAGTTCGTAATCCTGACTAGGCGAAGAAGAAAATCGGGTTCGAAAATAGATAGGTTGGAAAATTGGAGAGGAAATGCGAATGTGTCACAGTCAATCGCTGATCTGGGCACTTCGTCTACAGTGTACACAGCACGTATAATTCGAAGCGAACACAAATAATGCATGGCACGCATATTAAAAGACGATTTGAACGAACGGGTGCCCAACTTCCTTGACTCCAAACCAAACGCCCACCGATCGCCAGTGGCTTGAGCACTGGGTTCGGGTGAACGATATTTCTCGTGAGTATACTCTCCCTTCTGCGAGATAAATCCTACAAATATCCCTTGCGAATTCTCGAGGAACGCTGCAGCAAGTCCTGAATACATAGTCCTGAAATAGTCCTGTGAGCAGGTTGTCTCGTCAGCAACGCGTTGTGTGTTCCTACTTATTTGTAAAAATAAAAAAAAGACTGGCCAACAATCTTTACCATCGACAGACAAGCCGTTCAATTTCAAAATATTCTGGCGGGCTTCTCTCGTACCATACGACGGTCGTGTCCCGACAGACGATGCGAGGTCATACCAAAGGCATACGATTGTAGTGCGCCTGCCGGACGGATATCGCATCATTACAGGTTTGTGAGACGATTCACTCCGACTATGGGACCTGGAGAGCGGTGCACATATTGGCGGTAACTGGCAAGATGGGGCAGCAGAAAGAAAGATGTCTCCGAACGGTAAGACTATTACTATTGCAATTTGCGGGCGGCCCATGATGGGAGTGAGGTTGTGGGACGTCGAGTAGCCAGGCAAGATAATCGCCAAATGGAAAATGTTGTAATCCATATTTGTGTTTGAGTGCTGACGGTGAGTGATAAGTGGATTTTGGCAAAAGTGTGGTGATGTCAAGACTCAAGACCGGCGAAACAGTCCTTGGAACATTCGAAACGGGGCACGAGTCTGTGTGGGCGGTGATCAAACTAGCCCGGCTCAACAAAATTTACGACGGGAGGATATCGGATACAGCGTCGAGACTGGAGTGAAAATCCCAGATGCGAAGAACATGAGCTGGCATGGACATCGGATGGAAATTTACATAAAGAAGTTTAGTATCTCCGCGTCATTCCAATGGCTTGATTAGGATATTCGACACAGCCACTTGGCAGCAGATCACTCAAGCCTGCCATGGTTTCATCTCCTCGTCTCGGAACGACAGCCTCCTTGCGACACAGCTTCGAAATACAGCACCGGGTGATAGTGTGCTGCACGGCCTGCAAGCATACCGAAGAGCCGACGACATCGAGTTTGACATTGCTGAAAGAAACACATGAAGTGTCGGAGAGAAAATGCGGCTCCCCGTAGAACTTTGTCACCGCAATCAACATAATCCGTTGCATATAGGAAGATGGACATAGTGCCAATCGAAGGCCTGAGCGCAGCACTTGAGCTGTGATGCAAACACGAGGATAACACGTGGAATACACACTGCAGTACAACGACTTAAACGAACGAACGCCCAACTTTCCTCGACCCCAAACCAAACGTCCACTGTCTCAATTTACAGTCCGTCATTCGCATTTGTAATTCAAGTGATACCATTTGTGTGAGTTGGTCTGAAATCTTGTCGTGAGTGATACTTTGGCCTGTAAAGCGACTACTCGCTTACTAGCGGCTTGGATACCATGAATATTTCTTGCGTATTCTCGTATCGCACAACAGCAAGACCTGCATACGTAGTCCGAGTCCCTAAGCCGCCCTGCGGGTCGGGACTGAATTCATGTCAGCACATGTTCTCGTCAGTTTTGCCTCGTGGTTTTATTAACAGCATCTTTGTCCTTGCCAGACAACCCGTCCAAGTTCTCATTCGTATATCCCGGCGGGCTTCTCTTATAGTCCACATGATTGAGACACCGAGCGCCACCATGCATTCTCTGACAGATAATTCGCCAGAAATCATACCCCGAAAAGCGATGCTAGGTCATACCGACCGGGTACGAGGTGTTCTGCACCTGCCTGAAGGACGGCGCATCATCACATGTTCGGAAGACGGCTCACTCCGACTATGGGACTTGGAGAGCGGCGCACAGATTGGTGACGACTGGCGAGACGAGGGTGACCAGGCAGCGGTGTTTACCATAGCGTTGTCTCCTAACGGCAGCACCGTTGCGAGCGGAGGTGATGATGGGAAAGTGAGGTTGTGGGATGTCGAGATGGGGAAGGTCATTGCAAAATGGACAGGGCACACTGAGTGGGTGCGGTCAGTATGCTGGAGTGCAGATGGTAAGCGAGTGGTAAGCGGATCCGACGACGGGACGGCAAGAGTGTGGAATGTCAAGAGCGGAGAAACAGTCCTGGAAATCAAGACCGGGAGCCAGTGGGTGCTGACGGTGATCTACTCGCCCAACTCAGCAAAAATTGCGACCGGTGTACACAAGCAGAGTGGAGTAAAAATCTGGGATAGCAAGACAGGCGAATTGCTCGCTACCCTCAAACACGATTACGAAGTCTGGAGTGTGGTGTCGTGGACATCGGATGGACAGAGGCTTGTCTCCGCATCATATGGCTCAATCAGGATTTTCGACACTGCCACTTGGCGGCGGATCGCCACCTTGCAGGGTGACACTTTTGATGTCCAGACCTTATGCTTGTCTCGGAATGGCCGACTTCTTGCGAGTGCAGCGGATGATCAAACTGTGCGCCTGTGGAATCTTAACAAGAGCATCCCGGTCCATCCGCCTCTCCAGCACAAAGGCAATGTGAACTGTGCAAGCTTTTCTGCTGATGGAAAACTGCTAGTCACCGGTTGCGACAACAATATGTACGTGTGGGACATCTGTAGCATCTTAAAACAAGTGGGCCTTGAAGACCTACTGTCCCTTCCTCATGTGAGTGTAAATGTCACGGCTCTTAGTAAAGACCACGCTAATCTCCACTCATAGGTCGTAGCTGCAAGCTCATTAATGGATGTACGTAACATGCTTTTAACCTTTTCAATCATTCAAGATCGATATCCTAGAGTGATACAACGCGACGCCCAACCCAGTTCAAGCGTGCCCACCGAGGATCGCCAGGCTTTTTCGATAACGCGCAAGACAACGTTCATGTGTGTCTTCAACGGGTTTTTTATCACTTCTCGTTCTGACTCGCATGTGTGCTCTCAGTCGTCTGCGACGCACAATATCCATAACCGTTCCTCTGCGCGCCGCCGCCGCCGCGCACTCTCACCCTCTATAGGGAGTCCAACTGCGCTCTTCGGTCGCCTTCGGTCGCTCTTTCGCCACTCTCATCTCCAAACCGGCAAATCAACCGAAATCCAACCACGCCCAAGGCAAAGCATCTTCTCTCGTTGTGGCCCTCTTACTGTCGAAGTTGCTGCGGTACAGGACAGAAAGGTACGACTTTCTTGGCGTACGCTTGAAATTGCCAGGGTTCAATGTTTTTTCTGCAGCCGTTGGCTGTTGCGAGGCCGCGGCCAGTAAAACAAACACAGCTGCAGCATAATCAATCGCAAGTCCAGGCGTTTTCATCGCAAACTCAGCCTGCCGCTGCCTCGGCATCCGCGATATCTGCTCCAGGTAATAGCACCATCACGTCAGGTGCAGCAACCACGCAGCACCGACCTTTTTCGTTGTGGGCTCGTTTTGTGCTGTTCCTCTGTTGTTTATCTCCCCCACACGCCAATGATCATTGATACTGCACGTGTAAACAACTGTTTCATCTTTACTTCTGGTTCTATTATTTTACTAACCCTTTCTCTGTTCCATTGATCATATTTTCTCGTCGTGAAACTCGTAGGTGCATTTGGATCCGACAATATTTTATAACTGTGGCGAGAGAAACTACTTTACAGGGTTGAGAGCCCAGGACCATTCTCTCCTCTGCTCATGTGTAGATGTTCACGGTATCAAAAGGGTGTTATTTGCAGAATTCAACCTCGCACGAGAGCGAGGTATCTCTTTCAAAGTTTCAACTTTGATGAAGGGCCCTGCTAGCCAGTCGACCCCATTCAGAAAGCAAGATCTTGTTGAGCGTTCCAAACAATCACTTGCTCCCAGTGATTGATAACGCGGAATCCGTCGCTGATCATGTACGTTGTATTTGCATAGTAAAGATATGTAACCTATAATCGAAATTAATGGGCTGCGAGGCTTGGAACCGCCTGAATATCTGTGTCGTCAACCAGTTGTTAGACCATGTGAGAAGTCAGGGGTACTAAGGGACTGCGGGGATTGTGCTTCGACGTTGGCGAGTCAGGAAACATTGCAGACTCGGGCCGCTTTATTTTCAAACTCAGTTACAACTGCACACCCACTTCTGAATCCTAACTTGGTAAGTACCTACTCCATCGAGTCATCAACATAGAACTTCGATGCATCGGGCTTTGTTGGTCTCGGAAGTCTTACTGGAAATATTCGTCTACTTGAGCCAATCCCCAAGCACAAAAGTACTAGTAGGGTGCACTGAATCACTAACGCGGAAATCCCTTGCAGCGCTTGCCAGGACATGCAAAACCTTTCACGAGCCTGCAATGGATTTGCTTTGGGCTAACATTCATGGGTTACGGCCACTGTTAGGATGCGTACCGAGGCTACATCCAATGATATATGATACTGGGATTAAGGTCAGTGCGGACTTGCCAAAACAATTTTTTTTTTTGTTCGTTCGCTGACCGAGCATCTAAACACAGTACTCCTGGTCTCAGCGCGTTGGCCCATTAGCCGAGCATGAGTTCCATCAATTTTTGCATCATTCTGCCCGTGTGCGCAACATGTCCATATCCGAGCCAAACAACAATTATTTTCACCTTCTCACGGCCCTCCCCATCGAGACATGTTTGTTCCCGGGACTGCTGTCATTATCCTGGATCGTTCAATGCACGAATACCAGAATCCTACACTTTTTCCTATCCCCTACGCTTCGCCGTTATTGTGTATCGGACCTCCGAGTCCATTCAGATATGGAATATATTGGGACAAGTTGTGCTGCTCTGGAGGCGTTAACCGTTTTGAAGGATAGCGACACAGCGCAGCTGTCTGAAACCGTCCGTTCATGCAAGCGGCTCAAACATCTGCAATGTCCACCGCTCGACTCGGGAGTATGGAAGCACCTCTCCACCATCCCTACCCTTCTTACGGTGAGGATTGTCGCATCGCACATTTTTCGTTACCCGTTGGACCAGAACAAACTCGATTTTGCACCTTTCGTCAACCTTACGAGTCTGTCTTTCCATGGAGGGAAAGTGGCAGCTATTATCACAATTATACAACATTCCGAATTCCCCTCGCTAAAAGAGTTCGCGATGCATGTCCGTGTTTTACCTTGGGAAGAGGCCGAGCAGCTTTTTCGTGCACTGTCGCAGTGCAAAGCATGCCAGACCATTGAGCACATTAGCATTTCTTCCCACGATCGAATTCAGGAGCACTCGAGCAACTCTATGACGGCAATTAGACACTTTATGTGCTTTACGCAGCTGCGAACGCTGAGATTATCTGCTTGTTGCTCCATGTACCTTGACAACGACCTTCTTTTGGAAGCCATGTCAAGTTGGCCGCACATTCGCACCTTGTTATTTGCGGACCGGCATCCTTGTCCACCTACCGTTACATTTCGCGGATTATTCGCAGCGCTCAGCCGATGTCCCCACTTGCAAGACCTACTAATGTTCATCGACGCTCGGAACATCGATATCGATCCTGAAACCGAGTCATTCCAACACACTTCCCTGCAAAGTTTGAGAGTGGGCGCGTTCGAGGAACCGGACGCTGAAGCTGTTGCTCGCATCATTTTCTCCAAGCTCCCTTGCATCAATTGGGTTGGGTGTGGAGGCGGCCACCCACAGTTGTGGCACGATGTCAACAGTCGTCTTAAATCTCTCAAAAAACAATCTCCCTAGGTGCTCGACTACTGTGTCACAAGAGCAGTCCCACAGACCTGAGTACAGGGTACCCTCTTGGCATTCGATGCTTCCATGATTAGAATGAGGACTTCGGGGCACGGAACGAGCAAGGTAGAAATTTGGGAAGTACAAGACGACAAACATACATAATTCAAGTCGGCAAGTCCGTCATCGTTCAACTAGAGTACGAATGACGTAGTACAGCGAGCTAATAGTACAATATAGTTGAAAAAACACTGGTCAATTTCGTGAAAGAAGGGGGAGCGAGGCTCGCTCTCCATGGATTCTTTGTACACATATTACAATGCAGGTCAGAGAAAATTCTTAAGTCCTGAATGGACATGAGAACGTGGTGAAATATTGCAAGGGAAGATCATGGCGGAGCTAAAGCGACGCAACTGTTAGTGACAGGAGGATGGAGTGACGAAACAAGTACCGAATAATTCCTGTTATAAATTGGGGGGTGAAGTCGATCACTTTGCCCTGGCCATCCTTGGCGGAAGAAAAGTCCACCGTAGCCAACATAGTCACAATAGCAGACCACACAGAGGCATCACCGGAATACCGGCCTGATTGAATAACGTATTGGCTCACATGCTATACGGTAGTGAAATAAATCAACCCACCTGGACATGCACGCCGGCCTAGGCCAAAAATGTATCCCGCAGGGTCATCGCCCGTCAACGCGCCATTAACGTCTAGGAACCTCTCTGGCACAAAACGAGATGCGTCAGGGTACCGCTTTTCATCCCGTGAAATCGCCCTGCAATATGACATCAGCATCTAGAAAGCCGAGGAGAATTTATCTTACCAGACGTTGCACATGATGGTCGCTCCTGATGTACGATGTTACAAATCATTTGTTCACTGGACGAAAATGGCAGACCTTTCGGAATGAAATAACCATCGTATGTATCATCACTCGAGGTGGCATGTGGCACGCCTATGATATTATCTTCAGCAAAGGCGAAATGACACAACGAGGAAGATTACCTAGGGGTAAAATAGGCTGCCATCTGAAAGTCTCCCGTAGGATTGATTCAACATAGGGTAATGATGCTCTGTCCTCAAATGTAGGTAAGCGATCTCTTCCGATCACCAAGTCAATTTCCGCTTGCGCGCGTCTCTGGACATCTGGATACAACACCATGGCGAGAGCAAAAATCATCAAGGTCGAAGAAGTCTGTGAAGAGATTAAGCGGAATGCAATATGGTTTGAAACATCCGCTGACCGTCTCATATGAACCTGCATAATATGTATTCGTCAAGAGCACAACGTCCCTTGATGAAAAGGTGACGTACCCAAAACTGCAGCTGCAGCTGCTTGCTTTAAGGCAGTCTCAAACATTGGTTTGGATGCCTCATCTTGCTTCTCCATCCGTTGTAAGTTTTCTGCTACCATTGAGGACTGGCCGAGGAACGAATTTGCAACCTTACCAAGGATGAAATCAACGTCTAGGACTGAACTAGATTAAAAAAAGATGCCCACCATATGCTGCTGCGCGCATTGAAACGGCAAGTCCCTCATTTCATTCATATGCTCGGTCGAAATTCGAGCATCGCGTTTGATCGAGGATCCCCAGCACCAGTCAGGTAACTTCAGTACTGCATGGGGTTGCGGAATGTCAAGTATTTGTCATCAGCGAGAGTGAGCTCACAAAAGGGGAAGAGTTTAAGCAAGATTGCTCTCTCTGGGGTCGCTATGTCAAGGCCAACAGTCAAAGCATTTTCCACGATTTTAACCAGAGGGTCGTCACGAGCACTGGGCTGGTAGTCATATATAACAGACATTCCAATAGATGACGAGAACCTGTGGATAAGTTAATATTCGCTTGATATTTGCAAACACATTGGCTGACGTTGCAAAGTGGGAATGATAATGTTGAGGGTCATCAATTAGGTTGACGATCATGTCACGAGCCCGACTGATCTGCATCGGGCGAAACTTAAGTGCAGAGCTAGGACGAAAAGTTTGGTGGAAGAGTCGTCGAGAAAGACGCCATTCGTCATTATAACCTGTAAACCCAAAGGTGACCGCGGACCAGCCAAATCTGGCTGCACCTCAGACTGGTTGAATGAAAGAATATTTAAAGAACGTACGGCTCAACTGTGGCTAAGTACGGTCGATCGGAGTAGATCCGAGAACGCTTGTCCATTAAAGCTTCTGCAACGTGCTGAGAATTAATCACCACCGCTTCCTGGTCCAGGATTCGTACGAGGAATAAGTCCCCTAATACAATGATTTGCATAATATATACACCATACTATCTGCTCACGTACCATAAGCAGCATGCCATTTCGTATAAGTCAACCAAGGCTCCTTGGTGTCAATAGATAAGACATTCCCCAACAGTGGGAGCTGCACTGGGCCAGGAGGAAGGCGAGGCTTTCTCTGTCTGTTTTCGATGAACCACCCGAGGGCTGTGATGACAACGAGGGAAAGAGGTAAGAGGGCGAGGATAGCAAGGCGACCATCAACCGAAGGAAACATGTTTAGAAGAGTTCGTGTATATGCATCCAAAGCACGAAACAGACCTTATAGCTGCGGGGGGAGCTGCTTATCAGACTCTGTACCTGGCGTCTATGAAGTGCTGAAATGAGGCTGAAGAGTTGAGAAGGATAAATTCAGTGGAGTAGATGAGAAAACGAGGTTAGAAAAATTTCACGCCACTGCCATCCTATGTGCAAAGAGCTGTAAGTTTGGAGAATACGGACACAAACCCACATATTGACCGTCCGCCAATGTCAACTCTACATCACAAATATATGTGAGCTCAATGAGTAGGTTCCGTCCTGAACTGGGGGGTGAAACTGACTTCGCCCTGATCATCTAGAAATGACCACTGTGGCCAAGATTATCACGATAGCGGACCACACATCACAAGAACGTGTGGGACCTGATGAGCGCTCAATCGATACCATCGTGATGCCCCAAACCTTGTGTTTGCAGGTGGTGGAAGAGACTGAAGAGTCCATACGGGATAGGTTACAATGTAGCTGAGTAAAAATAGTCATAATATCAGCTCTTTGCCTTTGAAATTTAGACAAAACATACCTACGTATCGCGCCACCGGCCTCAACAATATCGCGCGCTCCGATCGAACTCGGAGTCCACTGGGCGCTCGAGCCTCCAGGTTAGTTTCTCCGGTGTCGTAGGCCTGGGCAATTGAAGTTATTGTTATTGAACAGCCTATGAGGCCATGACCAACCTGCGAAGCTATGGCCAACCTGTAAAATCATAGGTATGCATGAATGCTACATGCGCAAAATGTAAATTCAAGTCGGACCCGAAAGATGCCGTTCGTGTAGATCTTCCCAAGGGGGGAGCCCGGATCTCACTCACTGTGCACAGCATTAGTGAAGAATGCGAGTCGCGGTGCTTTATTATAGAAGGCTTGTGCTGGCGCTACTGGATCGGGGTTTGCTTCATTCACAGCAGGACCGGGTAAATGGGAGGTCCTCAACCGTTGCCGCTGTCCGCCCTCCACCTTATGTAGAACTTCCTTTGGCAATGGTAGTCCAACCAGAAGGAAAACAGTTGTTCATTTTTGGTTGTAGTATCGAGCACCCTGTTACATGGTGATCATTTTGGTAAAGATGAGCCGTCATGTGATCCCCAACAGGCGCCACTCATCCATGATGGGGCTTTCTTCCCTAACCAAGTTAAAGTTGGAAGAAGTAACTAAATCATGAACCTACGAGCCTTCCAGCGACTGCTACGGTCACCGCTCTTTGCAGATTTGCAAGTCACCATTCGCTTTCGTCGGAAACTTTTCTCGTGCATTTAAATTTTTCCTCTACCAAAAGACATGCCATGTGGCACGTGCATGTGACCTAAAAGTTGTCTGACTGGACTCCCGCGGCCAATGAGCTCTCAGAAACGCGCTGGCTTGACGCTCCCAATTGGTTTGCATTCCTTGACCTATCGCCCTATAGTTTTGTGTCCCAAGTAAGACCATCGAAAAAGTAATATAGTAAGTTCTTTTACCATATACATATTACACTCCAGTTCTGATAACGTCCACAAGTCCTGGATGGACATGGGAGCGCGGTGAAATGCTGCAAGGGAAGACAATAACGGAGCTAAAGCGATGAAACTGTCAGTGATGGAAGGATATGATGATACAAGGAAATGCAGTACTGAACGAGTCCCGTGGTGAATTGAGGGGTAAAATCGATCACTTTGCCCTGGTCATCTTTGGCAGAAGAAAAGTCAACCATGGCCAACATGGTCACGATGGCAGACCACACAGAAGCATCAGCAGCATATCGGCCTGGTTGAAATATGTATTGGCACATCACATGCTATACGAAATAAATCAACCGACCTGGACATCCACGCCGCCCTAAGCCAAAAATGTATTCCGCAGGGTTATCGTTCGTCAAAACGTTGTTGACGTCCAAAAACCTCTCTGGCATAAAACGAGATGCATCAGGGTACCGCTTTTCATCCCGTGAAATCGCCCTGCAATATAACGTCAGCATCTCGACAACTGGGAAGAATCTGTCTGACCAGGTGTTCCACATGGCGGTCGTTCCTGGTGTGCAATGTGACAAATGATTTGTTCATTGGACAAAAATGGCAGACCTTTTGAAATGAAGAAACCGTTGTATGTGTCATCGCACGAGGCAGCGTGTGGCATACCTACAAGATCATCTTCAGTAGAGACCAGATCACTCGGTGAAAAAGAATACCAAGGGGTAAAATGGGGTGCCATCTGTAAGTCTCCCGCAGGACTGATTCAACGTAGGGTAGTGATGCTCTGTCCTCGAACGTAGGTAAACGATCTCTTCCAGTCACTATGTCGATCTCCTCTTGTGCGCGTCTTTGAACATCTGGGTAAGACACCATGGCGAGAGCAAAGGCCATTAAGGTTGAAGTAGTCTGCGGAGACATTAATCAGCAGACAGTATAGTCCAGACATGCGCTGACCGTCTCATATGAGCCTGCATAACATGTGTTTGTCAAGAGCATAACCTTCCCTTGTAAAAGGTGACGAACCTATGATAGCAGTAGTAGCTGCTTTCTTCAAGGCAGCCTCGAGCATTGGTTTGGACACCTCATCTCGCTTCTCCATCCGTTGCAAATTTTCTGCCACCATCGAAAGTTGGCCGAGGCGAGAGTCTTCGGTCTTGGCAAGTATGAAATTGATGTCAATAACTAATACAAAACAAAACCCACCTTATGCTGCTGCGCATATCGAAACGGCACGTCCCTCATTTCATTCGCACCGTGAGTCGAAACTCGAGCTTCGTGTTTGATCCAGGATCCCCAGCACCAGTCAGGTAGCTTCAATACTGCGTAAGAGTACATAATGTCAGATCCTTCATATCAAAGAAAGCTAAGCTTACAGAAGGGAAATGTTTTAACCAAAAATGCTCTCTCTAGGGTCAACACGTCAAGGCCAATAGCTAGTGCGTTTTCCACGATTCGAATCATAGGATCATCACGAGCACTAGGCTGGTAGCCATATACAACTGACATCGCAACAGAGGACGAGAATCTGTGAGTGTGTTAATACTTATTCAACATTTACAAACACGTTGACTGACGTGGCGAAGTGGGAATGATAATGTTGAGGGTCATCAATTAGATTGACGATCATCTCACGAGCCCGCTTGATCTGCATCGGGCGAAACTTGAGTGCAGAGTCAGGACGGAAAGTTTGGTGGAAGAGTCGTCGGCAGCGACGCCATTCATCACCATAACCTGTGAATGCAAAGTTTATCGACCAGCCAAATCTGTCTGCATCATAGATTGATCGAATGGAAGAATGTAAGAAGAACATACGGTTCAAGTGTGGCTATGTATGGTCGATCAGAGTAAATCCGGGAACGCTTGTCCAGTAGGGCTTCTGCAACGTGCTGAGAATTGATCACGACCACTTTCTGGTCTAGAATTCGCACGAGGAGCAAGTCTCCTGATAGAACAATAATAATTTGCACAACATATGCACTTTAGTATCTTTTCACGTACCATACACAGCTTGCCATCTGGTGTAAGTCAACCAAGGTTCTTTAGTGTTGATAGATAAGATGTTCCCTAACAGTGGGAGCGGCGCTGGGCCAGGAGGAGGGGAAAGTTTATTCTGTCTGTTATTGATGAATTGCCTGACGACAGCAAAGCAAATAGGTAAGACGGCGAGGACAGCAAGGCGAACATCAACTGCAGGGACCATGGTTAGAGCAGTGCGTAGGGGGACATCTACTGAGAGCACGAATGGAACTTACAACTACACGGAAGATATAATCTCCCCTTTTGCAGAGTCACGAGTGCTGAAGTCGGAAATAAGATCAAGGAATCGATAAGGATACATTCGGTGACATAGTCACTTGATCAGATGTGAGCCGAAGAAGCGCCGCAATTAGCATAATCTCCAGCATGAACTCGCCAGTCCACTGATGAGTGACTGGCAGGCCATAGACTCACTCACAGAATGTAAGTAAAACATGATCTCATACATTCAGAAGAGTTAAAGGATCTTGGCTACCCAGCAAGATGCTGGACAGCATGAACTCCTTTTATGGACGAAGGAAGACCATGATTTGCCATAATGCACTGTCTCAAACAAAACAAGGTTTGTCTCGAGTGAGGGCTGCGGGCGCCGTCGGGCTAGAACAATGTGCTCAGTACTCCGAGTCAGGCTTTACATAGTACGCGACATGAGATACATACTTACCTTATCCGAGAGTCCAGAATGTGGCCGCGGTGCAGTCAAGGTCGTGATAGTGTCACGGCATCTACCGCGACTACCGATCTCAACATGCAATAACAAAGGGAGGGATTCCAGCGACCGTGCTCCAGCGCGTGGTGGACTTCAAGAGGTAAACATGCGATCTTGACAATTAAATATATACCTCAACACAAAGATCGTGAGCCCGACTAGGCAAAGTACATTACAAACAATCCTGTAATACTTAGCTATACCATAAAGCTACAGATGTTCCTGTTTCGACGGATGAAAGGATAGGATGGGGTCTATGTCGTTGAGTAGGAGTGGAGATATGTGGTATTACCATTATGAAGTTGCTGGGTTACCTTGAGTATATGCGCCGCACTATGACGAACTGGAAAAAGAGGTCCCTTTCCACCACTTATTGATCTTGGCTATGGAGTATCGCGTACTCTTAGCCACGCCGGCGCTTACTATGCCCTTTAATGACTGGACAGTTGCTGGGTACCGCACGATCTTGGTTATTTCTGATGGAAAACTTCAGCATGAGGATCCTGAGATACAAACGCGAACACATACCCGAGTCGAGAATCGAGGGGAGCTCCTTGTCGCCTGCGATGCGAAGCCAATAAGCGCTTTCATCCGCTTCTCTAGGAGGACCACGCCCCTCGGCACGTCTATGAACATGCCTCAAGAGCTCTTCCGGCAATTTCTTAAGGTGCGCTGCTCTCGCATGCGGACTGGTATCCTGCTCCACGCTCTTCGAACCCGCCGCCCACCGAACTCCAGGAAGGCCCTGCGCAAGCCTCCAATACAACTCCCGAAACTGGTCCTCCTGACGAGAAACCATATTCTCCACCTTTCCGCGATTCTCAGCTGGAAGCACCATCCGAGGGTCACCAGAATAACTGATCCCTGCTACGGCTGAAAATAGTTCGCGTTGCGTGAAGGATTCCGGGAGCATGAGAAGGGCGGTGCGGAGAGCGGAGGTGAGGTTGACTTGCTGAGTCAGTCGTACGCGTGCATCGTCTTTGATGATCCGTAGAGGCTTGTGCATTCTCCCCGCGAGATAAAGTGTGCGCCAGTTAAGCAGGTCGGCACAGAGCGTGTCAACGGTCGTCACTCCATACTTGATAGTCTACCGCAGTAAAAGTAAGCGAACAGCGAAACGGTATGAACGAAAGTGACGTACGACCCCCTTCATTGGCACAAATGTGTTGAACCAAAGTCCAGGACTAATCTCTTGCGTCTTGGAGACAAACGACGATCCTAGCACGCGTGCATGTAGGGGATAATGACCGGGATGCTGTTGCATGTTGATAGAGTGCCAATGGTCCGAATGTGTCACCGCAAATATGAAGTCCAGCATCGGCCTATCTTCCTTGTCCATCTGCTTCGCATACCCAGCCTGCTCAAAAACGCCAGATCCATATGCAAACGCATATCGAATGGGCGCATCAAATGACTCTACGATGTCTTCTAGAAGGGCTCGAGTGGAGTCAGGTACTGGCAGGACTTGGTTCCGCCCGAAGCTTGCAGGAAGAGTTGGAAGTGCTTGTCTCTGATGGGTAACGGCTGGGCGTGGGCGGGGATATAATCGTGACTGACGAGACTTGCTTGTCTCTGGCTTTGAGAGGGGAGGCGGTGGAGGGAGGGTGGTGTGAGAAGTGGTGGAGTCGGTGGTTAATGAGCGAGGAAGACATTGTAGACGACGAGCTGACACCCGGCGAGCTGATGAGTAAGTAGTGGATAACATAGTGCACGACGACGGCGACGATGGTGGTCGCTGCAGAAATGATTCATGTCTGAGTCTTGCAAGGTGTCCGATCGCACGTAAACCACGTGACAATGAACGGTTTTCACGGCAGAGGCGAATGCGGTAGGCCGACAATTAACCATTTGTGCACTCCATGCTATCATTCCCATATCAAAACACCGTCGTTATTCATTGACACATAAGGCCCATGTCCAGCACGAAGCCATTCCACAAACCATAAAAACAAGGAGACAATCAAAGAGCGACAAGAAGGAAGGGGAAATATAGACTTGTGAAAGACGCAAGTGAAGATCGTCTATAGATAGGCGCATATACAAAAAGGGGATAGATGCGTATGTTCCGTGATCGCAAGCCGTATGAAACGAGAAATACATAGTGCACATGGGATATATCCTGAAAGCAAGATGAAGGCGGGATGCCTTCATGTAAATGAAGCATAAAATAACAACCACACACTGCTCGTACGCCAGTCTTACATGGGTGTCCAAACCCCGTGCGGTGTACATCACCCCTACCGCTTGGAGGCGTTAGCCCAAGGGCTTTTAGGTTTGGCTGCGTCTGCTGCCATCTTTTGGGCCCTGAGCGTGGCGCTCTTGTTGGGGCGGGGAGCGATAGAGGGAGCCTGGAGGCTGCTCAGACGGCGCGCCGGTCGTTTAACTGACTTGGCTCCGTCGAGTTCATCCACACTAGCGGTGCTCGTAGTGCTCACTGCAGAACTTTCAGAAACTTGAGAGGAGTAGCTGCTGGTGTTGTTTGAAGTTGCCCTCGGGGCAACATGGGAGGTACGGGAAGATGCCCGAGACGGTGCCGTGGAGCCTGAACGGGTCCGAGGAGCAGAGTCTGTTCCGGCATTGTCATGATAGGTGCTGAGAGAAGAGCTGCTTCTTGATTGAGTGCCGGCACTACCAGGCACCTTGGGAGCGGACGGAGTACGAACTGGCAAATGTTCTGTGTCAGTGCCAAACTTGTAAAAATCGAATGACGGGAAAGTGTCCTATTGTGAGAAGAGAAATGAAGAAAAAAAAATATGGCCAAGGACTTACACATGAAACTGCTCGGGGGAGGTCCGCCCTGCTTCCTGAGCGCTGCAGTCCTGTTGGTTCTAGGAACTATAGTCGGGGCTTCAGTTGTACTTGCGACAGATATCGATTGGCGACGTTTGTGCCCAGGGACACCGTCAAAAATGTTTTTGCCTCCACGCCCTTGCTCAGTCTCCGTATCTTCGCCTTCTCCCTCGACATCGCTAGGTAAAGCAGATTTCTGCAGAGAGACAGCAGGCGCATTGGGAATGACTGCTGCTTTTCCATTTGTGATTGGGCCAGATATCGACGCACGCTTTCGCCCAGGAGGTAAGGCAGGCTGTGCGAGGCCCAATCGCAAGGCAGCTGCCTTGGTCAACCTCGGGGCAATGGTAGGTGGCGCAATGGACGCAACCGTGAGCGTCTCAGAGCGCTTGTGGCCTGGAATGCCTGCAAACGTCCTCCTAATCCTCTCTTTCTCCATCTCTTTCTCCGCTGCATTCTCCTTCTCCCTACGAGGAGCTGGGATGCGGCCTGTACTAGCTATGGACATCCGCGATTTAAGGGGAGATGGTTTGGATCCGTCTGGAGCCAGCCCCTGGCGTAGAAGGGCGGATTTTGTTGTGCGTGGAGAGATATCAGGAGATATATGCGTTTTTGGAAGTGGCCGTGCACGAAATGGTTGCTTTCCGTTGGGTGATGCATTGGAACTGAGGCTCGGGCGTGCTGAAAATTGGGGTGCGCGCGCATCTGAAGGCCCAGGGGATGGCGTATATACGCCGGGAGGAGCACTCAAACCTAGCTTGAGAGCTTCCAGGATCGCAGAGTCAATCGAGCGCACAGAACCGGGGTCGAATTCGTCATGTGAACTCAGCTCTTCGTCGGCTGCAGGGAGATCGCTGGTGGTAAAGAGAGGGCTGGAGGCAAACAGAGACGCTATTTGGATTTCTGCTTGCTCTTCATCCTTTGCGCCTATTATTGCATCATCGAGTGAAGGCATTAGCGAGAGGAGAACTTGGACAGCGCGTCTGCGCTCAAGAACGTAGACCCAGACTGGACCACTAAGTAAGAGGTCAGTGACGGGAGACACAATGAGGATGAGAATGATATGAATCATACTATTACTAAATAGTCATCGAGATACTCACTCGTCAAGGAACCGAGCATCATCGCCGAAAAGCTCGAAGAATGTGTCGGGATCCGTCTCCGTATCAAACTCCATTTGGCGTTCTTTCAGTATCTATAAGGCATGGTGAATCAATTATTGCACCTCAAATTGAGAAGTCTAGAAACTCTTAAACGCGACTTTGAGCGTATTTCACGTGTCATATTCGAAAGACATGGACTGATGCGCGATACAGGGGCGAAGCATGGAAATTCATGAAAGCAGGACACACACCTCGAAATTTGCCTCCAGAAGACGGTGTTCGATGTCCAGACGTTGCTCCAATGCATTTGTCTTGATTATCGCGACAGTTCGTGTCAACTTGGCCGAAGGCGATGCAACTGAATGTATCCCGTTCGAGGAATGAAGATGCCCATTATGGTCGTGAGGAGGGTCGTAGAACTCGATTGGATTGGCAGGGGACGCGGATTGTGAGGACGCGGACATGTGGGTATAATCCCTTACAGCAACTTGAACAAACTAACTTGAAATAACCACAAGAAACAGTGACGAGAGCAGTAGCCAAGAAGAAAAGAAAGGAAAGATAAAACAAGGACAGCCTTGAGCTCACCGCCAACTATGATATCAAAAATTCTGTTGCGTTTCGAAAGGGAGCCCGGTTCTCCAAGACAACACTTGTCGTAGTCGTACTGCTCCCGTGCGGACCTCGGACACCCATGACGTTCAGTGTCTCCCTGAGGCCAAGGCAAGACATTACAAAAAGTTGACAGCAACGACAAGTGTTTTGAAAGAGCCATTGATGGCACAATGACACATATGAGTTCAGATAACATAAGACGTGATCACGGTCCCGACTGCAGCAACGTAAGGAAATTGCTTCATCAAACACAGAAGCAATGAATTCATAATGATTTCTCTTCCCGCCTCAGTAGCAGCGCGGCTCTTTCTTCCCTAGGAAGGAATCAAATACACTGAAGATTTGCTCAGAGGTCTCCGAATAATCTCCTCCTGTAACAGTATAAGCATGACCCGTTTTGTCTATCGGGAAACACTTACAGCCCATCAGGTGCTTCTGTCAGTACCGAGTACCCTCCAACCATCTCTCTTGGCCAGACATCTCGCAGGAACCATCCAATGTGACCGACCGCACACCCAATTAGATCTCCTGCCGCCGCCTTCCATGTTCCACTTATTACCCAGGAGAAAATTACAAGTGCTAATGGCAGGTACGGCGCTGAGATTGTGAACAATCCAAAGAGCGATATTGGTGTGGATGGATGCCGACGGGACCACATATATATGGGTACGAAGGCGAGCGAGGAGGAGAGAAAGGGGAGGTTGAATAAGGGAGACATGGCCTATACCACGAAGCATAAGACACAAGCAACAGCGGGTTTATTCGACTTACCAATAGCATTACGGATGACAGCAGAAGCAGCCAAAAGTAATCGGCCTTTCTGTTGGCAAACGAGGATTCTTCTAACATCCGACTATATCGCATGCTAGGATCCACGAAAGTCAAAGCTTGGATGGATAGAAACTATAGCAGAGCTCACAAGAAGAAAAGATGGAAGATGAAGTCGAGTGATATCGACCCAAAGTAAAAGAATGTCGTGGCCATACGCCACGGCTGCACGCTCTATGAGCATGCAGATACATTGCTCCAGGTCAAAACACAACTCACTTGAGCATTGGTAAAAGCGGATTTAAAACTGAAATACAGCTGCAGAGGTGTTACGAGCTGACATTGCTTCAGAAAATGTCAGATTCGTCACTGAATGGAGGATTCGCCTTCGTACCACTGCTAAACTCGTGGCGACAGATAGCGCTAGCCAAGCACGCGTTATTGGTGGTATCTGGGTCAACCAAGCTTCGATTCCGACAGGCATCCCTTTGCTAACCGGTAGTAAACCGTCGAAACCTGCGAAACAAAGTTTTGTATGGTGAAGAGGGAGTGAGAAGGGCCCAAGTGAGTAATGGAATCGGTCCAGATCATCCACGTGGCATCAACTTCATTGCATTTCAAATATGCTCAGCCAAACCAACCTCACTCATCATATCACGGCCCAATGGCATACTCAAGAAGGAACCACTAATACTGTCTTTCTTCTGTATGGCCCGACTAGCCCGTTAGTAGCACGCTCGATTTTCTGATTATTGTGCACAATTGGAGGCCTCACGTATAGCCTCGTATAGCATACGTAGTAGAATTCCTACTGTGAAGTCATCATTATTTGGACTCTCGTACATGCCTGAAGCACATACATTCGATTCCATAATGATCCACAGCATTGGGGCCCCGGTGACGCCCATGATAAAATTATCGCAATCTATTAACGAAATTGTCCAAGTAGAAGGCTGCGACTGTGTAACGTCCATACTTCCTACAAATGTACTACATATGGTTACATATCCCACTTGCCTAAAGTCCACCACCGGGATGTCCAGTCGAAGACACTGCACACGATTATTCAGAAAATAAGAATTAATTTAATAAGATGAGGTACTACTCACAGGGATAGGTCTTAGTCGTCACTCCTTAACGGGCTTCAGCGTATTTGACCTAGACAACTTGGATCCACTTCCGGGCGGTTCTCCTAGCCCTATGGGGCTTAAGCGGCTCCGCGAAGAACGAGAGCGATGGTGTATGGTACCATTTGCATGTGGTGTTGGAGGAAAAACAAAACTTGCATTGAGCTCGTCCTTCAAGGAGGTTGCCTCCCCACGTTCCATGGCAACCGACCGCGTGCGCACTTTGGCTCCGAGGAGAAGGGGTCTCAGTGGTGATTTCCGCGGTGGAACAGGAGGTGGAGGGGGTTTGGAAGACACCTTGGCAGTGCGCGGCGGGGGCGGGGCCGGAAGCGGCAATGGTCGCACCATAGATTTATTGGGAGTGTGTTTGCCTTCCATATCGTCGTACTCGCGGAGCATTATAAGGAGTAATATAATAATGACAGACGAAGCTGAAATGATCATCTGCGGGAAGAAACCAATGTAGTCTGTCAACGAAAGGGGTTATTCGTATGCAGCCGAGAAGTCGGAGAAATCATACCAATGAGAGCACCTGCGTATAATGGGTAAGCGATCATTCGACCCAGCCCACCAACGACCAATTGATATAAACTCACCGTCGTCGAGAGCTGGAGAATCTGGCATTGAATTCCTCAGCTGTGGGATGACGAGAAGGATAGCAAAGGCAGAAACCAGATGCTTGGTCATGGACCTGATATCAACGAGTCTGCGTGCCAATAGAACATGTCCAATAGTGACATGAGACAGCATCCAGCTGATGCCAAAGAGCACCAAAGCAAAGAACTGTAATTGACCAGGCCTCGATATACATAAATCAAAGTCGCGAGTGGGAACTTGAGTCCCATTGAAAGTTGTCTCGTAGCTTTCAATGTCAGTGCTTGAGATAATAAAGCTTGTCACTCGATCGATCGTAGAGAGTTTCCGAATAGGAACTGTCGTGTTTGTAGCATCGACGGCTCGCAGAGTACTGGAGAGAAGATACGAATCAAATGGGTAAAGGCGGGCCTTGTGGACATCAAGCGTATGATCGCTGTCAAATCGAACGAGGTTCTCGATTCTGGCGTATATAATCATGAGTATCAATGGATAACGATGGATCTGCTGAACTTACCTGCGCCGCTTACCCGTTTTCAGAACGAATGGAATCAAGGCTGGTTCATATATAGCTGCAGGTTCAGGAGCGCTATAGGGACATCATCAGTTGTAACTTCATAAAACACAGTAAAGGTACGTACTTATCGGCATAAATCCACAGGGACATCGCGGGCAGCCCACATTGGCTCTCGTGGACACCAGAGCTGCCGTTAAGCTCAAGACCACCTCCACATGCAACGAAAGACCACGAGACGGTGACAGAAGGCTCGTCAACATCAACGTCGACGTTTTCACCCAACAGGACGACCTACATACGAGTTCAACAAAAGGCATCGAAGAAGTACGAAACGCCTACGCCTGGATCATTCTTCGCGATGTCGTTCAGCATGCTTTTGAAAGGGGGTTCGTCTTCATCTTCGCCGAGAAATGAAAACGACACAGCGATAATAAAAAGGAGAGAAAAGATGATGGCAAAAATAAGGACTGTAACATTCTGCAAAGGGACGATTCCGCCAGTGCCGGTGTGCAGATGAACAGCATCACCACGGGATCGACCAATGGGACTTGTGCCCCCCATAACGGCCTGTAGGATAGTTTGTATGACGCTCTCTAACTCGATCCACTACGCGTTTGTTGGAAGTCACAGGCGAGGAGCGTCAGAAAATGACCCCAGGATGTAGGCGACCTTCAGGCTCTTCCGGCGCTTCTCGAAATGACTTCAGAGGAAGTTCCATTCGACGCTTGCCGTCATTCTGCAAGCGAAGAAGGATCCATGAACGTTAACGCCTAGCTCCATTAGGCTTAAACTGTTTTACGAGAACACGTATCAAAGATTGGAATGCAACCTTACAGTTGATTCAAGCGCTGTTCAAATTGATAGTTTAATCTGGTTCAACAAGATTCCGGAGTGAGCAGCTTGTGATTATTACTGCAAGGCGCGCGTGGCAATGTACTTACAGCGCTGACAATGACATGGTTGCTCCTGGTACGTAGGTGATTTGTGAAAAATTTCAGTGTATTCTTCAAGGTGGATATGTCAGATTCGTAGTAATTACTAATTGAGAACTACTTGTCGGCTCGGAGTGCTCGTCCAGCTTGTACAATTCATGCAGCCGAGCGTGTAACGTCGTTTAAGTTCGCGGTGAGCGCCAGGAGCTCAATTATGAGGGTGCTGATGAATCCTCTTGAAACCTCTTGGCAGTCGAAGGGTACTTCCTCCATCAATAATCTTTGATGCGGAAGAAAATGTGTGTCCTCTTATGTTACGCCACGTCCACAGCCCAAAAACAGATTTGAGCTTATTTGAGCCTATTTCCCATAGGCCATTGGTCAATCGTCCTAAGTGCATATGCAACTCTTTGTTTTTTTGGGGCTGTGTTTGCTCGCGATTCCGCCGCCGACCTCTAGGTCTCGTGTCCCCGTCATATATTATGCGTGAGATACGCGTGCGCAATACTGTATATGATGTTCTGCGAGAACTTGAACATGTTGAATCAAACGGGGATAACCAGACGTATAGTAGTATACTCTCGACTATTTGAGCTCACTAATCATCGCGCCTGCAGCTGAATACTTGTCCGTCAAAGAGTTTCAAAAGACTTGCATGATACTGGCTTACGGTTCAATCCAGCTCCTCATGAAGTAAATTTTTCAAAACCGCAAGCTCTTCAAGAGGACCCGCCGTATCGCCTTCCGGACCGAACACCTCCATTATTTTGCTGGAAAGATCGCGGTAAGTTCGGGCCCGCTTAAGCAAGGACGACTTCGCGAAAGAAGCTCGCGCATCATCATGATCAGTTGCTATCACAGCATTCCACGCTGTCTTCGCCATCTCCAGCAGATGCATACCTTTTGACAGCGTCAGTCGAGGTAGGATTTCTTGCGATGCAGAGTTCCCTACCAATTTGTGGATAATTTTCTGGGTAAATTAAAAGATACACGGCAAACACTGTTAGCCCGACATCAAGAGCGGCATGATAAGAGCCCTCGTGAGAAGATTTGCTGAAGGCATCTGTAAGCCGCGATAGATACGATTCGTGGAGCACAGGGTAGAGGTTTTCTGGAAGTTCTGGAAGAGTTGAGCCCGCAAGCAACGTGCGATTGTCAATATCTCCAGAAGGAATGCAGAATGTTTGTAGAGTTTTGTCCAATTTTGCGAGTGCGACCTCCGAGACGGGCAACGAAGGAATTGCGCCAAGAGTGTTGATGAAATTGCATGATGGGCATGTACAGGAGAAACCGTAGGTGAACTTGAAGATCTGCTGACGAGATTCTATCAGAGCAGGGTCCACATATGGAATACAAATCTGCAAGACAAGAACAGTTTAACTTATCTGATGCTTATCTGAAACAGGGAAATCAAGTACCTCTTCCATGGCTTTGATCTCTCGCAAAGCTATAATTTCCATCCTCACTGGCTGACCTCGACGAATTACGTATCTGGCAGCGGCGTTTGGAAGGCATGAATGGTTGAAAAGACGACTCGCAAGAGGGAAAATGCCATGGGCCACAGTAGTGAGATGGCTGTGAATTACGAAATTGTTGTTCCCAGACCGCGCAAAAAGGGCTTCAAGGCTTTGATGCACACCAACATCCACAGACATGGGGCAAGCGAGTGGGAGGGGGCCATGCTGCGGTCCAGGCAGCAGAGACATGAAAGTGGATAGTTGCTTCGCTCTTACATCAGAGGGCGCATTAGACGAAATTTCTGCTATAAGATGGGTGTGAAGCAAAGCGTCCAGTTGCTCGTGCGCTTCCAGGCATTGAAAATCAGCTGATGCCATGAAGGAAGCAAGTCTCTTGCAAAACTTTTTGTGCGACCCCCAGTGCAAAGTTTGGCCTAAGATTTTTTCAAGGCTGTTTTCGAATGTCATCGACAGAGGATACGCACACTGTGATCCGCAATACCAGTATGAAGCACAGCCAGCACACCTGGCCAGCTTGATCCCAGATGCTCCTGAGCAGAGACAAAAATCACATCGGTGACCTTTGTCTGACGAGAGCAGTACAACCACCATGGATGGCACTTCCAGCACAACTGATCCTGGGCTGATATTGCTTGCGGCAACTGCTTTGCTGCGAGCGGTAGAGTGTGTCTCCAGACGAACATGGGCAGGAAGCTCGTCCAATGAAGAAGACATTTGGTCCAACTATTGCAAGGTAACGACTATAGTGCAACAGTCAGCAGCGATAAGGAAATTGATGTGTTTCAAAATATCGCACGAGCGTTTAGGAAAAGAATCCTGGTGTCGATCACCCCCAGGGCCAGTGGCCCCTAGTCACGATCTCTTCAGAAGACAATGAGCAGACCACCACGGAAATTTGACGAGTCGTAGCAGCCTGAGGGAGTTGCAGTCTGCCCGAGCTAGGAACGCGGAAGAATGTTTGCAAACAGTGGCACAATCGTGGAGAGAATTGGAAGGTACAGTGTGATGTAAGTAGTTGGAGAATGACATAGCGTGGTTGCGGTATGTCTGGTTACGTATGTCGAACTGTGATGACAGTATTGCAGTAATGCTGTTGTCGCAGTTCGTTCACGCGCAATTGGGAGTAGAAAAACAAGAACTGTTCTTTTGCGGCGTGCTCCAGATCTTTAGGAGCAGAAAGAAATTCGACTTGGAGGAACGCAGTCAACGTTCACTTATGATCATGATGGTCAAGACTCGATTACTACTAGTTACGGTAGTACTTCTGCTTCGCTTAATTAGGGCTAGTGAATGATATGGGACTCCGCCACAATATTAATGCCGTGTATACATACTTACGGGTGACTGTATAGCAAGCTGCTATTTAAGTACAGTGGCAGGATTGCTGCAGGCCTGATGTTGTTCCACATATGATTCTTCTGCGTTTGTGTTTGAGCTGTGAATAGTGAGATAAATTTGACTCGAGCAGTTCGGGCACATCATGGGGCACTGCGTGATTCTCATGTCAATAATAGCTTTTCGCTCCAGTTTGAATCTTGAAGGACGTGGGTGATCACAAAACTAACTTACCGACGGTATGTCAGAGTCGACGATAATCATCGAACGCTCCGAAAGGGTGGGGATTATCAAGCTCAACCGACCTAAGGCTTATAATGCGCTGTCTGGAACACTGATCAACGAATTGTTGGCCGCTTTAAAGTCGTTCGAGAGCGACCCCAGCATAGGCGCTATTATCCTGACAGGCAACGAGAAAGGATTTTGTGGTCAGCTCTGAAATCTTCCTACACAAATCAATCCTGATCACCTCGCAGCTGGTGCGGATATCAAGGAGCAAAGTGAACTATCCTTTGTCAATGCATACAACCAAGATTATCTGAAGAATCTTAATGACGGATTCTTTGCTGTCCATAAGCCAATAATCGGAGTCATCAATGGCATCGCAGTGAGTCGATCGATCCATGGTTTACCTTGACTGACCCAGGCTCCCAGCTGGGAGGTGGCTGTGAGCTGGCGATGATGTGTGACATTTTGTATGCAGCAGAGACTGCAACATTCGGGCAGCCGGAAATCACGCTCGGAACCATTCCAGGAGCTGGAGGGACGCAGCGCTTAATCAGGGCTATCGGAAAGTCGAAAGTAGTCGCTGCAAGTCTGAAGTTTACATCATCACTAATGGTTGCTTGCCCAGGCGATGCATATGATATTGACGGGAGAGACGATCAGCGCAAAGGAAGCCGAAGCTGCAGGGCTTGTGACCAAGGTTCTCCCTATAGAGCAGGTCTTTAGTGCAGCCTTGAAGTCAGGTACGCAATGTTTAGTTCCCTGAAGGATGACTAACCTCTTGCAACAATCATTTAGCGGTAAAGATAGCGAGCTACTCTGCACCCATAGTGGCGATGGCCAAGGAAGCAGTTAACGAAGGTGAGCGAAGCACCTTTCACAGTGTACCATGCAGTCTTGAATATCAACATCGACAGCCGAAGAACTAGGGCTAAAAAATGGGTTACACTTCGAAAGCAGACTTTACCACGCGACATTCGGGCTGGAGGATCATGCAGAAGGCTTTCAAGCATTCCTCGCCAAACCGAAGCGTGTAGCCCAGTGGACACACAAGTGATGGTAAACCAACCTGAATTTTGTACCGGATGTATAAGCACCTCGTGGTGCCGTAGAGAGTCAGATTGTAGGATAACTTGCATAATGGTATTGTACAGTGTGACGATGTAGCGAGCACTCAACATAGATGAATTAAGATTGGATCGACAACCTCATCGGAACCTTTGACGTTCAATCACAGACTTCTGTCTCGAATCTCGCGAAACACGCCTGTGGCATATCATTTAGCAAGGTGAAGACCGCAGGGATGCAACCTTACCAATAGTACTCCATCACCTCAGCTTGACCAAGCTTGCGAAGGAAATTCTCGTCATGCGTAATGATGATCAACTGAAAGTTGGAATGATTCTTCCTCTCGTTGATGATGCTTCAAAGATGTTTAGCATGGTTTGCCGGTGAAAAGGTTGTCAGTGATTGCTTACTCGACAAGACTCTCAGCGAGTGCATCGATGTTTTCCACGTCAAGAGCGTTGGTTGGCTCATCCAGCGCAAGAATGCCACAGTTTTGGCCGAAAGAATCAGAGAGGGCGAGTCGGATAATAATCGAGGCTAGCATCTTCTGACCTGCGGAGCATCGTCCACGCATGTCCATCTCGACTTGATCTTTGGTCATAACGACCTGTTGAAGGCATGTCAACAAATCAGTATTTACTGCGACAGGAACTACTCACTCGGTAATTGTAGGATCGCTTTGATGCACCGCCCTCAACGTCAGAGCGGATCTTGATACCATCGATATCTGACAGCGATTGGCACTTAGAAATGACAATATCAAAATGTACATACCGGTTCCTTGATACGTTTTATTCCAGAGATGGCGCATGGTATCATTGACTTCCTCCATCTTCAGACCGTGGTATTTCATGATGGCACTAGGAGTGATATCAATTATGAGATCATATGACCAGGGGCGTGCAGCTTACTTGTCCAGGGCCTTCGCATATTTCTCCAGATCATTATTTGCCATGTCAGACATCTAAGCAGGTGTCAAATTACTCCATTCTGCAAATTGGAACCAAACTCAGCACACCTTGACCTTGACCAATTGCTCAGTATACCGCTTGTTGATCTCCTTGAAGTCACGTAGATCCTTTTCTATCATCTTGAGTTGCTCTTGGTGGGAACTGATTTCGCCTCCTGTATGGGCATACTGCAGAACATGAGATGACGTAGACTAAAAGCGAACGAATTCTTACCTTGCTCTGCATTTCCGTTTCCCTCTGTTTCTCGACCTGGTAACGATCCTCAAAATTACGCTTCGCCTTTGCAGCCCCTTCCATATCACACGAGTCAATCTCAGCTTGCGTAGCTGCAATATCGCGGGAAAGCTTTCTGATACGGATGTTCTCGCGCAAATTCACCACCAGACTCCCGCTCTCACTAATCTCCCGGTCAATCTTAGCTATGGCATCCCGGACGTTCTCGATATTGGTGACGAGGTCCTTGATGTCCTGCTCGAATTGCTCTATCCTGTCGGTGCATTCAACAAGGAGACGGGCCCGCTTGTCACGAACATATCTGGTAGATGTCAGCGAAGAATCTTACGACACATGAACAATAGCATACCGCTCAACAATTTTGTTGAGGTTGTCAAGTTTGTCAACGTTCATGTTGAGCTCTTGTACGGAATGTTGCGCTTCGCGAATCTTTGCATCAAGATCGACCATGGTCTGCTGATGCTCGTGCTCAAGCATATCAATAGGAGCTTGTGCCTCCGAAATCTTCGTGTCCAGTTCCTGCATTCACAAGGGGCACAAGTAATGTTCAGCCTCTAGTATGATCTGGACACTGAAGAACAAACCTTGAGTTTCGAATGTAAGGCTGCGATCTCGTTGGTCATTGCGACGATACGTTCCTCCATGTTATCCTTGTCACGGATCTGATTGGAAAGCGAATTCTCTTTCTTTTCCATCGCGTGGAGGTCGCTCTCATTTGTCCGCAGCAATTGATTCTGGCGGTCACGCTCTGTCATCAGTGCTTGCCTTTCTCGTTCATTTGAACGGCTGTAAACGGGTTAGTTGAAGTGTTCGCAAGGATGGGAGGTAGACGACGTACATCTCATTAGAAAGGACATCAAGTTCCCTCTGCACGTCATCACCGGTCTTGGCGGTACCAGTGGCAGCAAGCTCCGTTTCCAAGTTTCTGATCTCAGTCTTGAGTCGCTCGGTCTCATTCTGGTTACGCGACACGGTAGAGGCGGATTGCTTCAAGGAACCAATTTCCTTAATGTCCTTCTTAAGATCGGTTAGCCTCTGGGCGGCCTATATACATATGTAAGCAAGTCCCGAGAAGTTACAAGGGTATCTTACCTGCTCCGCCCTCTCGACATTGGACGGAAGATCTTCATCTAAGGCCTTGATTTGCTTATCCAGTGCTGGAAGCTCGACCGTCCTGATGCGCTCCTTAGTTGTAAATACAGGCATAAGATCACGGAGTCCTTTCAATTCACTTTCCCACTGTTCAATTTCGGCTTTCTGAGCCTCTACGGCCTCGGGAGAATGGCTCTTGATTTGCTCCTTGAGCTGTATGCGTGATTGTTAAAATGTGGCTCCCGAAGAACTTGGGTGACAACACATACATATTTCTCAAACCCAACCATCTCATTATCATGTAGGCCGCGGTTGCAGGCAGTGCAACGTTTCTTCGCCTGTCCTGCTCTCAGAATTTGCTCATACACTTGACTCACGCCCGCTTTGCTCTCCCTATGGTAGGAATCAGAAACCATCTAGAAAGAATGGGGGACACATACTTCTTGCGGAGCTCGAGCTCCCCCTCTGCGGACGAGAGGGCGGTCTCGAAAGGAATCCCCCCGTCAATCTCGTCCTTGAGCTGCTTCTCCAGTTCTACGACTTGATTAGTACAAGACGCCCCTTTAGTACGCGAGAGAGCTTACTTTTCATTTCGTCACGCTTGCTCTTCAACTCGAATTTTGCGTGCGATAAGGTTGTCTCTGCTTGCTGGAGCTCTTTGTTAGCGGCGGCAGCCTCCACCTCTGCGCCAGCGAGCTCCTCATCTTTCTCCCTGGAATAATTTATTATTAACCAGGGCTTGATCACCGAATGTATAGTTACCTCGAGGCACGGTCAATATCACGCTCCATCGTTTCCGCTTTTGCATCTCTTCCTATTAACTTCCGGAATTTGACGTTGGACAACTCAAGGCTATGAAAAAATCGTCAGAAGGCAAAAGAGGTTGAACAAAGGAACTCACATGTTCTTGGTATCTGATGTCTTACTCTTCACCTCTGCCCGCTTGAGGTCCAAACGAGCCCTTGAATCCGCCTGCATGCTCAGGCCGCGAAGTTCCAGGTTTAGGGTGTCACGTTGATCTTCCATATTCCGTGCCCTTGCGGCCTTCGCGTTCAGGCGCTCATCGAAGTTTCCAGATTGCATATCCGCCTTGATCTTCTCGAGACGCAATTTCTTCTCCTCGATGTCACCAGCAAGAGTGCGGAGCTCGGACGCAAGACCCTGCATCGTGTCGACTGACGATTCAGCTTTGGTGATAGCAGCTTGACGCTCTTTCTATGATAGGGAAGAGTGTAAAGCAACTCATGAAAATCAATGAGGACGCCAACATACAATCTGTTCGCGTGTATTTCCTCGTTGCATCCGCAGACTTTCTAGTTCGGTATGCAGCACTCGTAACTTGCGGCTGTGTTCGTCATTCTTGCTGTTCCGTCCAGTCTGTGTGATTGTTAGTGGACTGAAGGGCGCGCCAAGGTTGCCGGTTTAGTGCACCTGCAGCTTCTCATATTCAGACCTCTGTCGACGCTGGAGATCCCCGAGCCGGGACACAAATTCAACCACTTTCTCGCGTTCGAGAGGAGAGTGATTGTAGCCCTTGATGATGTTCTTGTCGCTGATCTCACGGATGAGTTCTTCGCGTTCGGAAATGCGACGATCGTGAGCCTAACGACCATGTTACAAAACCAATGCACAAGCAAGTCAAAAGAGTACCTTGGCCTCTGCGGCAAGTTCTCCGTGTTCATTGATAAGCTCCACGTGCGACCTTCGCGTTTTTGCAAGTTCATCTTCAAGGTCTTGTCGTTCCACCTCGCGTCTATTGCGAGCTATTTTCTCCTTCTCGATGTTCTGGTCAAAGTTGCGTAAGCGCTCCTGAAGCTCCTCATCCGTGCCTATATGCGCTCAGTTTCAACCACCCGCGTGCAATCAAGACACGAAAAGTTACCTCCGACTTCCTGTACGCTCTCTTTCGCATCTGAAAGCTCCTGTCGATAATGTTCCTTCTTCTGTTGCAAATTTTCAACCTTGACGTATAACTCGCGGAATTTGGTGGCAGACTCGTAGAAGCGGGCATTGTTCTTGACGAGTTCCTCGTACTGCTTCTTGGTCTCTTCGTACTGCAACTGCTTCCCAGTAATGGTGACATTCAGGTCGCTGATGCGGCCACGGAGCTTATCGGCATGCGCCTTCTCTTTAGCAAGAGATTCTAGACGTTCTTTGTCCGCTTTAAGGTCTGCAACACGATCTTTACGCAGCGACTTAATGTTGTCGAGCGCCTTAGTATATCTAGTTCAAGTCTTAGCTGAAAGGTTATTCCATTCAACAAGAGAAAAACTTACCGCGTGGCCTCGAAGATATCGTCAAATTTCTTCTTGAGCGCAGAAGGCTCAGCAAGGGGCCAATACGAATCTTCCTGATGACAGAAAATTACATTCTCCAGAACAGACTTCGACACCCCAAGGAGATGGGGTATTTCTGTGTCTATCTCGGCGCATTTCGTGGAAATAGCTCCCCTCTGGTGGAAGCAGAAATTTTCAGACAAGTCCAAGATACGAATGCTTGTGACACACCTTCCCGCCCTTTTCAATATTGCTGTCCGCAAGCGCGAGGATGTTCTCGAGGGTCTTCATAGTTAAGCCAGTCTTCTTTACTGTAACTGAGAGGTTCCTAACGACAAGCATCCGCGTCCCATTTGCAGCATGAAATCGTAACTTGACCTGAGCTTTGACTTCCTTCTCATTCGCCATCTTCGGGTCATGGATGAACGCGCCACCTCGAGTATTGGGGGGCTGGTCGCCCGTCGTCGCGTACTTCAAACACTCAATGACAGTCGTTTTTCCACTTCCATTGTGTCCAACTATGACAGTGACTGGCGAGAAAAACTCAATGACAGATATTTGCTTGTCGTCGAAGGAACGAATGCCCCGGATTGCAAGCTTGTTGAGACTTGCCATTTACGACGAGGAGTTCGATGAGTCTGCTGCTTCGAGCGTAATGTTTTATGCTTGACAGAAGTTCAGAAAAGTTCCAGCTATTGGTCGTAGACTCGAAGCTGCAGTGGAGGATGTTTCTGCTGTGTTTGCTGTCGCGACCTCAGGGGAATCAGAGAAAAGCGCGTGTCACCGTCACGACCGCGACTTTGCACGTAGCACGTGACAGAACATCGTCACACGCTTCGGAGATTCCACCGTCCAGACTCCAGCTCTCTCCAGCTGCAGAGTACGTATAGTCAGTTCAGCTGCAGCGCGAAGTTGAAATGCAATGTGCAGTCTTTCCGCTGATGGAAAACTCCTAGTCATTGGTTGCAAGGACAAACATGTGTACGTGTGGGACGTTCACACCATCGCCAAAGAAGCTGGCCTTGAAGACCTATTGTCCTTTCCTGATGTGAGTAAATTTCGTGGTTTAAATCGACTTATATCCCGCTCGCAGGTCGTAGAATTGATAGACGTACGTGTAATATTCTCGACCTTGTCGATAACTGTAACAGGGGCATTCTAGACCGATGTCATGCTGGCCGAGGACAATTAACTACCACCACTTTTTTGCCAATGGCGGGCGAGACACAGTGTTCAGGTGCGTTGTCAGTTTTTTTTAAATCAGTTCTTGTTTTGACCTCTTGATCTCAGTCCTCCGCACTGACGCCCGGTATCCAACACCGTTCCTCTACCCGCCAGCCTCTTGCACACTCTTTGGGAAATGGAATTGTGCACCTCGCACGCCTTTCGCCGCTCTCCCTATAACATTAATGAAGCAACCGAACTTCAGAAACGCCCAAGGCGATCTATCTTCTCCCATCACGTTCCTCATGTTGCCGAAGTTGCTCCAGTGCGGGACAGACAGTTACGTCTCTATGCGCATCTCCAATAACTGGAGTTCAATTATTTCCGCGCAGGCACTGCACGTTGCTCCGTGGCCGGTAAAACAAATACAGCGCCATTCACAAGGTCAGACTCAGTCGCCGTCGTCACAATCTCACCTGTCACCGCCTCGACGTCCACCGCACCTCCTGCTCCTGATACCAATACTACCACACCAGGTGCAGCAACCGTGCAGTCACGCTTCCTGTCGTTGTTGGCTTGTCTCGGGCTCTTTCTTTGCCGTTCATTCCCCCCACGCGCTGATGTGCATTCATACAGATGCAGCATATGAACCGCTATATCATCTTAGCTTCCGGTTCTTAGTATGATTACTTCATTGTTGCTGTCCACCGCTAGTTTTTAACAAGCATATTCACGGATACACAATGGAGGATATCTACGACAAGGAGGGTCAAAATTTTAAACTGGAGTGCTCCGACAAGAGACACGAACCCAGTTTTGGGCATCATTTCCTGACAATGCATGGACAACTAGTCTCGGCCAGACATGTGTGGGAAGTTGTTGGTCTCCTTCCTAGGCAGACCTTAGACGAAGGATAGCCAGAAATTCCGTCCCTTGTCCAGAATAAGAGAGGGGAACGATCAGCTGTTGTGCGGGGCCACGACACGTCTGTGACCTCGCAAACCACACATTCATGCTGGTCAGGACCTTTCTTCTGAAGGTGACAAAGAAGAGGTACGTCAAAGTATGAGCAGCGCAAGATTCGAGATACAGATATGACGGCATGCTGATAGCTGTTACCTGTACCGTCTGCGAGCATTCTGGAGATATCGAGTTTCGAAAACTCGCTGGAAGAAATATGTGAAGCAGAGAGGAAGTGCGTCGCCCTGGCGGATGTCATATGTCACAGGAATCAACGCAAGTAATCCCATGCATATGACAAGATGGTCACAGCACCTGTGGCAAACCTGGGCGTTTCGATCACAAAACCACTTACACTTTGAAGTAAACAGCTTCTCTGACTCCGAGACTCATTGTGACACATTATCTAATTCAATAGGGATGATTGAATCCACAGTGCCACAGGTGAGACATGAGGATAACAATGGCATGAGAAGCACCTTAAAAGACCAGTCAAACCAACAAGTGCCTCCTCGACTCCCAACCAAACACTACATCAACTTACAGTTTTTGCCTCACGCTTTCTCGTGAGTGATACTCTGGGCTATTCTGCAAGGCAAAACTGACTGCGCGCTTACCAGCCACTTCAAATTCGCGAATGCGAATTCTCGCATCACACGTTCTGCCGTACTCGAGACCCTGAGTATCGACCATGATCACGCCCTGTAAGACGATGAAAGGTCATACCAACTGGATAAAAGGCGCTCTGCAATTGCCTGGCGGACAACACATCATCACATGTTCCACTGATGGCTCGCTCAGACGATGGAACCTGGAAAGCGGAGCTCAGATAGGCGACGATTGGAGAGATGAGGAGGTGACGGGAGTGAACACCATAGCTTTATCTCCGAACGGGAACACTGTTGTGAGTGGATGCGATGATGGGAAAGTGAGGTTGTGGGACGTCGAGACAGACAAAGTGATAGCCAAATGGACAGGGCACACTAAGTTCGTGCGGTCCGTATGTTGGAGGACAGATGGTGAAGCAGTGCTGAGCGGATCACAAGACGGGACGGCGAGGGTGTGGGATCTCAAGACCGGCGAAACAGTCCTTGGACCAATTGAGACCGGGCACGATAATGTGTGGGCAGTGATCTACTCACCCGACTCGACAAAATTTGCTACGGGAGGATACGGTGACACTGATGGAGTTAATATCTGGGATGCCAAGTCAGGCGACCTGCTCTTTGAACTCCAGCACGATTTCCCAGGTCGTAGCTTGGCATGGACGTCGGATGACAAGAAGATAATCTCTTCATCACATGAGTCAATTAGGATATTCGATACATCAACTGGGCAGGAGATCGCCGTTCTGGAGGGTCACTCACACTTTGTCAACGCCATAAGCTTGTCCCCGAATGACCGCGTCCTTGCGAGCGCATCGTATGATAACACAGTGCGTCTGTGGAATCTCGACACGAACCTCCAAGTCGGTAAACCACTCCAACACAGAGGTTGGGTACAATGTGCAACCTTTTGTGCTGGTGGACAGCTGCTAGTTACTGGTTGCGATGACGAAAAAGTATACGTGTGGGACAGCTATGCCATCCTCCAAAAAGCTGGCCTTGAAGACCTACTGCCTATTACTGAAGTGAGTGCAATTCCCATGGATCTTTGGTAAAGTCTAGCTCACTGACCTCCCACTTGCAGGTCACAGCGCACAATATCCACCCTCGTTCCTCTGCACGCGCCGTCCTCGGTCGCCTTTCTTCACTATTACGCCATTCCCAGTCTTAGCTGTGTCATGTCACCGTAGTACTAGCCCGTGCCAAGGCGAGATGGAAACCCAATCTCAATCAGACATGGGTCGGA
Source organism: Suillus clintonianus (assembly GCF_016758775.1). NCBI lineage: Eukaryota > Fungi > Basidiomycota > Agaricomycetes > Boletales > Suillaceae > Suillus > Suillus clintonianus. The sequence continues at coordinate 119,547 of NW_024539302.1, forward strand.
AGTTGTTAGCCTCTCTGGGGCAGACCTTGAACAAAGAAAGATAGTCGTTTAAAACGAGCGTATTTGGTCTTTCAGAAATCCCGTCCCTTGTCCTGAATAAAATAAGCTAAGAGACTCGTGGCGGGGACCACGACACTCCCTCGTAATGGCACAGAGCTTCCGAAGGAGAGGTCTACGTCGGAATATGGTTAGGGCGGGATTCAGAATACAGCACGCTGTGACAGCAAGCTGCAGCTTGCGAACATCTGAAGACAACAGATTTGAAAATAGACAGGCTGGAAGAGACATGTGAAGTGAAGAGGAACGGATATACGCCTCCATTCGAATTTTTGCATGTGATCAGGGCAATCCTTTAGGTATAGAAAGGTGTCCATAGCGCCACAGAGTGCTTCATCTGCACAGCAATTAAGGGGTGAAGCGAACAGGACGATAACGCACGGAATACGCACGGTAGTACTGACTTCCTCCAAACGCCCGCCCCGCTGTCTCAGCCTACAATCCTTCTCTCTCATTGGTGATTGGAGCATCACAAGTTGGTCTGACAAAGTGTTTCTAGTGAGTAATAAAACTGATCACTCACTTACCGGCAACTTGAATATCACAAAGATCTCTTGCGAATTTCTGCATTACACGGTAACAAGACCTGCATACAAGGTGCAGAAGCCGTCCTAAGGATCAGAACTAAATTGACTGTCTCACGAGCAATGTCTCATGGACTACCATTGATGTGACTGAAGTGAAAGAAGATAGACGCGAAGACTCACTGGCAACCTTTGGCTTGCAAGACAACCTGCTAGAGTTCAACTTGAAGGATCCCGCTGACCTCATCCCGCATGCTAGTTACGCCTCGAGCGTCGACCATATTTTCCCATGACAGCACGCAGCAGAAAAAGGCGCGAGCGGTTACACGGGCCTTGCCAAATGATGCGAGGCCATTCTAAAGTGATACGAGATGCTGTGTACTATCCTGGCGGAGGACACCTCATTATAGGTTTGTAGGACGGCTCACTCCGACTATGAAACCCATCGCGTTGTCTCCAAGCTTTAAACACATTGAAGTTATCGGGTTGACAGTAGGGAATTCAAACGGCAACAGTATTGCCACAAGCGTAAGTGGTGATGGGACAGTGATGTCGTGGGACGTCAAGGTGGGGATTCGCGAAGGTCATCACCAAATGGACAGGGCAAAGATCAATACATACGGCGATCTAGGTTCTAGGCCAACTTCCAACTAGTGGATATAACGATTGCAAGAAGAAGTGGAATTCTTCTCCGAGTGAACGCTCGCCGCAAGTGACGGATGAAAAGAAGCTTGTCACCGGGTCATGATGTGATCCGATTAGGATATTCGACATGCCTTTTGCGGCTTGCCTAATTAGTTTTGCACTTCCGTTGGCAACCGAGCTGAGTTCCCGGTCACAAAATTTAAAGTCATGATGGAGCTCCGATTACCTACCGTCGAGTTGGCTGTGCCACTGGATTTACTACTGGTATGGGACTGGTTTTGAGAGCCATGTTTTCTCTCCAAAGTCACTTCCTGCACAACGAAACCGTGATTTGTGCAGTCGCCCAGACACCCTAACTTGCATTGCTCCACAGAAATCCCTGCGTCTGCGCCGGATGCTGCCAATTGCTTCCACCACGAAAGATGCCCCACCACGTCCCCGTTTCCTCCAGCTGCGGGAATGTACCAAGTCCGCATATAGGACCATCTGACCTTCGGGGTGTCCTGAAGGAAGGGCTCCACGATCTTGCCCTGTGCCTCGTTACACCTAAACGTTGTGGAGCTGATCAATGATGACATGTCTTTAGGGACCGGTGGAATTTGTTCTGTCGTTCATGTTCCCCAAAGGTCGAGGATGCCCGGCCCAAAATAAACGAATGACATTCATTATAAAGTACACGGTCGGATCATTATCCAACCGTGCGGGCGCAATGCGCATCTGCAAGGGACTTAGGTGTTAGGTCGAGCCTACGCAATGCCGTCTGTTTTGTCGCGGAAATATCTTCCGGATCGTTGTTGTCCCCGCCTCTTTGCGCTTATTCAACGCATATTCTGCTTCCTCGACTCCTTAGTGGTCTCAGCCCATTCCACATTTGTTCGTGAGTCGACAATTACCAGTTCCTCGACACTTTTTGGTGTACTGGCCAGTATCCCTCGCTCTGACCTAGTATGTTTCCTTCCGCAGGAACTTCAAACTCGGCCTCGCCTTCTCGTGCTAAAGTTTGACAAAGGACATGAATGGAAATCAAAAAGCTATTGGGCGAGTGTCGATGGCGCGCATCTCGCGGTCGGTCTGGCCTGGGAGAAGATGCTTATAGTCATGGTGTGTGGAACGGCAGTACGTTAATCACGCCCATTCTCAATTATGATCTAGCTTTCTTTTGACGAAGAGCTTTGTCAGGTTCTGGTGGCTGAACTGATAATATCACTGAGTAACATACAAGATGCCTCGGTATGTAGCCTAATCCTATCATGTTGGCGGGGGGATACTTTGCATGTTCATCGCAGTGCCCCGAACTTATATAGGGTTGATTTCTGAACACGTGACTAACGCGTCGCGATCGGCTTTGTTGATAATGTATATCGGCGTACAAATAAGGTTCAAACTGGGAGTATAAGTATTGCGTGTTTGTCGCTGCAATATCCCTCAGTCAGTCCTGCCGTTACCGTCATCAGCATATCTTCACGACCCCTCCATTTACTCGCCATTATGATCTCTACTACTACCATGACCCGCGCCGCGCGTGTTGTTATGCAAGGCTATCTTACAGCCTCGTTTTTCAAAGAAATCGTCATCGACCGCACTATTCAGGTCCTGTCCGAATCAGAGGAGGTCTCCGTTAGCCTTGTCACGTTCACTGTCTGCTCCTCGACAGCCGTCCTTCTTCTAGCCTCCGCCAAAGCTGCTCGACAATTCCTCAGCGATGATTTCCAACGCGTCCCCGCTCTCAAGGACCATACCGCTGGGCTCGACGCATCTTTTGCTGGAGGCAACACCCTGGACGCTATCTCAACAACTAAGGCTTTTGGAGTAGCAGCTCGGCCATCCTCGTCGTGTGCAGTGATTGAATCAACCGAAACCACCTTTGAGGCTCCCACCAAAGGCTTATCGACGACTGATTCTGACACGACACTCATAGCCCACGATGAGGAGTTCAAGTTGGCCAAGGACGTATTCTTCTGCGACCGTGTCTCAGACGTCGAGTCGCTCACTGACGAAGTCACTTTCTATGAGGTAAGAAGCAGCGTGATTTTTCTGACTTCCGTTTACTAATGCTTGGGTCTATAGGACGACTGCCAGGCTACAGCACACTGCCTTGCAGACAATGAACCGGACCACACCTTGCATGTCGGATACGACCCACAAACCATCGACGACCTAATCAGAAGAATTTCAGCTATTTCTCTCGACGATGTACCCTCTAGTTTATCAACCATTTCTCTCGACAATGTATCCTCTCATTTATCCACTACTTCTCTCGACAATGTACCCTCTCACTTATCAGTCATTTCTCTCGACAATGTAACCTCTCATCTATCCACTCCTTCTCTCGACAATGTAGCCTCTCATTTATCAACCCTTTCCCCGGACAATGTGTCCTCTCATTTATCCACTCTTTCTCTCGACAATGTACCTTCTCATTTCTCTCTCGACAATGTACCCTCCCAACTATCAACTGTTCGACGATATCACACACTACACGACCACGCTATCAACATCCTATCTGATCCATCTCAGCCTCCGAAGCTTCGGCCAAAAAATGATCACACTACCGCCAGCCTACCTGCAACTCTTCCTCTCGACAATGGTTCCCCTCAGTCATCGAAATGTCAGCCCCAACACACTCTAGTACACGACCGCTCTATCGACAACCTAATAAGAATGATGGCAGCTCTTTCTCTCGATGAGGTTCCCTCTCAATTATCGAAACTTCGCCCGCATCACGTTCTACACGACCACGCTATTGACACGCTACCCAATAACACAAAAGTTCTTGCTATCGACGACAACCACGCTATCGACGCTCTTCTGCGAAAACCAAGAGTTCTTACTCTCCACGATAACCACGCTATCCACAACACAGAAGCTCTTACTCTCGACGACAATCACGCTTTCGACGCTCTACCGCAAAAATCAGAAGCTCTTACTCTCGACGACGACCACGCTATCAACATGCTTCCCGAGGACACAGAAGCTCTAAATCTCGACGACAACCACGCTAGCAATGCTCTGCTGCAAAACCCAGACGCTCTTACTACCCTACACGACGACGCTATCGACGATCTACTTCAACAGATGGAAGCCCTTACTCTCGACGATAATCCCCATCATAGTCTCAATCCTCGACACTTACGCCGCAATGCATCTTACTCGACGACACCACCAACACCCTCTTCCGAAATATCAAAGTTCTTACTCACGATAGCTGTTCTTAGTCCTCGGAATTTCAACTACGACTCACCCTACACGACAATGCTATCAACGCCATACATCGACATGTGGAACCTTGTATTCTCGACAATAGTCCCTCACAGTCGTCAAAAATTCGATTACTAGTACATTATCGACATCCTACTAGCCGCTAAACTCCACGCGACGTCTACGAATGGTGAGTAGTCCACCCATATATTCTCACTTCAATTACTAATGTTTCGCTGTTAGAGTCCCATGCAACCAAACACGTCAGACATTGTCTCATCACACACGTCTTCGGTGTCAGAGGTCCCCTACGATCAATCCGATGACCGCCTACTAAGGGCCTCCCTCACTGTCCCCTACGACACGGAGTCATTATCCGTGAGGTCGAAGGCCCCCCGCACATACTACGCACCCAACTTATCGCAAGTCCTCGATGAGTCAAAGGTCCCCTACGACCAAATCTCGACGACGCGCCAAACGACAAAGCGGCCTCCTTCACTGGCTACTGCAACCTGGAAGACGAAGGCCGCAGACCACTATCTCAGAGTCCCGCATATAGTCCGTCTAGCTGACCAACTTGGTCCCTTCGGATTTCCTCCACTACCCACCAACTACCCATATTACAGTTCTTTTGATTTGTTTTCTCCTTCATTGGTACGATCATGGACTCATTTAGTTTATTTACGGGACACATTTCTGCGATCTATGTTTATTTCATTGATATGTCTTATTCCCCTTCATTCATTTTCGTTTATTGAGACTGAGCGCTGAATATAATCCTTTGGCATACGTTCTGGATGGTCTTGAGTTTCAGAACATTCTGTTGCCATCGAAGGCTGGCGGTGGCTTTCGTATTGCAAGATTGAGATTGCTTTGTCGCGATCGCGTCCGAGCGGAAGAGCTGATTCCTCGATCTAGATGTAGTTAAGATAGGATGTCCCCATTCAAAGGTATGCATGATGATACGCACAGGTTATCGATAATCCGGTTTAACCAAGCATCTGAACCGAGAAAGCGCACGATTCCGTAAAGATCAGAAGTCCCCCTCTCCTCGGAAAAAAACTCAATCTCCCGCAAAAAAACCGTGAGCAGAATACGTGCGATCATGTATATTCCCTTAAATTAAAACAAACGAAGTCCATCCCCAACGCTCAATGCTCCTGATCATCACTCCCCGCGCTCAACACCTCCAACGCCCGCCTTCTAGCATCAGCCTGTCCGCGCCCACGCCCACTTGCATAACCAAGACTCATCGCACGCACGCCCACTTCTGCACGCATCGAAGTCCGTCCGAACGCCGCACTCGACGAGGTAGCACTAATTGCAGAGGGAACTGAAGACGATTCGTCTTTTTTTTCGCGTCTTCCAGGTAGTCCACTTATCGCCCAGCTCACTTCCACGGAGCGCTTGATGCTCCAAAGCCAGATGAGCACAAAAACGGGTGTGCTCACTAAGACGTTGAGGACTGGGAAGAGATCAGGGTAACGTGTGGGTGGCGTCACTGTAAGCTCGAGCAGGTGGAGGAGGATTATTGCTGTATGCACCACCTGAGATCAATTTTTGTCAGCTGGGAGCGAACACTACACAAGAAGCGTTTCATACGGAAGAGACGAGTCCTACGAAAGATTCATAGTGTAGTTTGAACGGATTATGCCCGATCAGTCGGTTCCACAGAAGAAGCATCGCAAGGTATTGGGGTCCTAAACCGTCTTTTTTAAGTAAGGGCCACATGCTATCGGTGAAAAGCACACCTGTTAGCATTTACGCTGGCAGAAGAGTACACTACTTACCTGAAGAGACCAACATTGTTGCCCAAAGTTCCCCATAAGAATACGTCGTCAGTAGGTGCAGCACCCGACAGCAGGAGTGTGAGAGGTAGCAGAGGAACAAGAATAGTCTTCTCATGCACCTGGAACGAGAAAAGGAAGAACGAGATGGAACAGGTTAGGAGTGCATACGGCAAGAGCGGCAGAATTGGTGTTGGAGGGCTAGCGTGTACTATCGCAGAAGACCCATTTGCGGAGTCGTTTTTAATATCCGTCTGCAGCTGGGTCTTGTAGCCACCGAAAATTAGCGCGACCACAGCAGGCAGGAACCCAAGAGCGGTAAGTCCAGTAGAGGCTTTGATAAGAACACCTTCTCGACCAGCAAATAGCTGCTTCCACTTCACTAACACGTTGGTAAAGCACCAAAAGTTGGCAACTTTGTCTTCGAAGAGGCCACGCCCGAACGGAAATATACGAATGATAGGTGCAGCAATAGTGGAGAGAGGGGAGAAGGGAGGGAGGAAGGGCGCGAACATGATGATGAAAGCTAATGTGGTCGTCAGAGCCAGGCGGAGAAACAGGCTAGTACTGGAATATATTTAGTTTGTCTGGAATGGTCCTACAGCTGCGACAGACTTACCCGTGGACTGGGCCTAGATAAATGCATTTTCCAATCAAGTAAGAGCCGATCGCAGGTGCGTAATAAAGAGCCATCTGTTTGAAACCTAAACTCAGGACGAAGAATATAGCTCCAAGGAGATCATATCCAGCTGCAAAGGCATTGATCGCGAGTAGTGTCAAACCTGATGAAAACACTGGTCAGAATCAGAAACACTAGCGATCAGGAGAAACCTGCCTAGCATGACGGAGTTGTATTGGAAATGACCAAAATCGATCAATAGAAGGGCTGGATGGAACAATACTGTGAGCAGCGCAGCATGCTACTCACAATCCAATGATAAATATATGGAGCTCTTGTGACAAGGGTTTGACTAACGTACTCGTTTCCTTGATGATCGCGTGCCCTGCCATGCGCGTACAAACGTATACAATGCCGGAACATAAATTAGCATATCAAGGGCAAGCACGGTGGTTCGCATGAACAGCTTGCTTCCTGCGGTCTCTATGCCGCGAGATGCCTGCAGCGTGAACCATGAAGATTCGATTAATGACCCACTGAGAAACAATATAACTGAAGATAAGCGAATTGAAGTCTACTTGGCAGACTTACATTTTTCCACATAGCCACGATACATAAGCAGTCAGAGGAGGATAGTCAAGACCCCAGTACTGCAAGTCATACGTGTACCATTCCCTAACGGGGAGGTGTACGGTAAGCTCCATCCAATGTCGCTGGGCTTCATAATCGCCGAATATGGGTGGTGTATCGTGGCCTGTAAAACGCATTGACATTAAAGTATGCGCGCAGTGATTCTACGCACCCGAATATGTTCCAAGTCCGATGCACCATTTCACCAAGGTAGATGTGGCGATAGCTGAAGGAACCACCCAGTTCTTCATATTATTTCGATGCATCCACCTCAACCACCGCCTTCCAGCCCCGACAGTTCCCTGATCGTCCTCAAGTATTCTCTTATCAACCGTGGATGATGCCCCAGCTGCGGTTCTTTCGTGTTCCATAAGAGCGGTGAAGCTAAGTCGGTTGTTCTTCCTGCTATTGGGGAAGACAGAGCCCACTGAAGATGCGGACATGGGAGATACACCTCTGTTCAACCATTCGTCTCCTGACGACGTATCGACCCGAAGCCAATGAAGACTTTGTGACGTTTGCAGGAGATGTCGGCGGGGAATGGGGGCAATAATTTCCGAGTGGTCAGTTTCGGAGCTGTGCAACAGACATAAGCACTGTTCAAGCCTGTAAGGATGATATGTACCCGATGCTTTTCATGCTGGCATTAGAGCCACGATTTCGGAGGGTGGAAGGCCGCATATGCTTGGACGGACCACTTTTAAAGTGAGAAAGCGAATTCAACGAAGTCGTACGATCCCGCGAGTGTCGTTGGCGTCGTTCCACTGGCAGTTCTCTGGTCATGACATCAGACGCTTCGTCCATGCTGAGCATGGTGCTTGTTGAGCACGTTGCTGCCGACAGTGCTCACGCCACGTATAAGTGGTCAGTGCAAGCGTGTAGCACGGGGTAATTAACCGGCAGCTCCGGCAGCTGGTGCGGCTCTACCGTTTAGGCTTCCCGCTTCGTTCATCTTACCAAATGGACAGTGAACCAACTGAACAGTCACTAACCGTCCGACAATCACCACTCCACTAACAAGTTGCTTCTCAGATCTGATCTCTTCTCAAGACTTTCATATACGCATTCAAATCTGGATTTCAGGACACGTAGGCTTGTTCACTACCTGGTACGAGGCCAAATACTGCCGAAGCATATTATAAAGGGTACGAAATTTAAACGCATGTGACAACTCGCAATACTATGTAGTACTGGCCCGGCTCGAGAAAGTCGGGGTGATAGAAAAACAGCCAGAAATGACCTCTATCACCCTGCCACACAATCTCTCAATAGCGACTCATCTTTCGACGCACTAACACAGCATCGACTCGCCGATGGCTAGCCAGCCTCAAATATGTCCACTTTACGTCGCGTATCGTCACACCGCAAACCAGCACCCGCCTCCGTATTGAACCGCAATGACTCACTATTATTGTGCACAACTTTGGAATCCTCACTCGATTTTCGTAAGTCGGGCCTGCTCTGACATTGAATATAAAATACCAATAGGCTTAGCATAAATTTTCTTGTTCGATCCAGATTCGAACACAGAGCAAGGGACATTGCGTGGTCAAGGAATACAATTCGAAATAGAACATTGTCGCATCGTAATAAATATCATAGTCCTACAGTGGGCATCGAGGGTGCCCTTAATGAAAACGGCAATGACAGGAATCTAAACCAGGTCGCTCATTTGGTGTGCGGTCTTGGCTGAGTTGTCGAGATACTTTGTTGGCCAGTAGAAGATGTATGTGGAAATACCAATCAACAGTGGCAGGGAGTCGAAGAGGTAGAAGTAGACTTGTCAGGGGACCGTCAGACCAAGCACCTCAATTTTCGTATTCCGACACTCACTTTCGTGTATGAGGAAATAGCCATTCTTACCTTGAACAAGCTCAGCGACACGATAATTGCAGCGAATCTATATCATGCAACACCAGTGAAGATGGACGATGGAACGTGGACGGGACCCACCATGAACGCTATTGACGAAAACATCAATATCCGAAGAATCGGCCCCCATGGCTCCTGACGGGGCAGAATACCGTCTCGAAGGATGCTACGCCATGCAAGCACAACCAAAAATATGAAGAACGCAAAGGAGAATGCCTGTACGGCTATTCCTGCAATCAGTATGTTCGATCCCAGCTTGTCGGTTGTCGCATTTTTTGACACTTGCAGACCAGCACCTCCACCCTGTATAAAGTCGCAATTAGTATTTCGTGTGATGAAGACAAACAATTAAATTTCAAACCTGTATGAGGAATGCCGTGATATCGCTGATCACGAAGTACCTGGTGACTCTCTCTGGTTTTATCCAAGAGTAGCGTTTGTCTACGCAGTTGACAATGAAACGCCCGTATAAGATGTAATTGAAGGCGAAGAATGCGGCCGGCGTTAACAAGGTGTAGAATTCTTGGGCCATAAAAATCAGGGAAGAATTTGGATACATCGCCATGGGTATGCGCATAAAAAGGCCAATAGACATGACTGATCCACCAGTAAACATGTATTTTGAGGGGGGAAGTCAGAACTTACAGGTTGAACCTATAGGGAGACAAAGTCCCCACCATGCTTTGTTCATGAATAAGCGCGTGAACAGGCAAAGGCTGGCGGAGAAGTACAGCCCGCCGGCCACGGCCGCTGCGACTTTGTTTGGGTTGTATTCTGAATAGAATGAATTAGATGCAATGCGAAATATGATACTTCGCGGACTGACGGAATACTATAGAGACTATTGTCGGCGCTTCGACACTGATCGTGCTGTTGTCACTCGCTATTGTATTTAATTATCAACTTGTTCAACAAACATTAAAAAATCACCGACCTGCCCTCACTGCGCTGATGAGGAAGGCAGCGATGATCAGAATGTTCATAGACTGCATGCTACTTATGACCGGAAGCTTGGGTGTGTATTCAGGAGGCTCTGATCGACAAAAGGTGGTATGTCGAGATGCAGCAGCTCTCGATGGTTGTATATACCCAAGATGTGATCCGGTGTCGAATCTCGATAAACCTCCGCGAAGAAGCGAAGGTACTAGTAACTGCGAGTGTCAAAGTCCCCATGGCTGCAACCTGTGAAAGGTCTTATAGTGTTTTAAGTGGTACGGTGAGCCGCCAGCGCAGTACGCTACCTTGGGCCATACAACACCTGGCAAGTTGTAACAACTGGATGCGAGTTTGAAATTTTGAATAGAGACTTGGTACCTAATAACCTATAGCTGACCGCAGCGAGTCCCTGACAGCGAAAATTCGAAATTGCATATTCCCCGTGACTCCCACAATTAGTGGGAGAAGCCTTGGTTTTGTCTGACGCAAACGTCCGCACCTTTGGATGGTCGCGTGGTTGGAGGTGAAGATGAGAAAAATCAATATAGGTTCTGTGATGGTGACTACTAATGATGAGAGTGAGAGATAAATAGAAGCGAAGAGGTTATTAAGGTGGAGAGAGGAGAGCTTTAAAGAAAACGTATCGACAAGGTTCTAACAAGTGTAGATTCGTTGATCCCGAAAAAGCCGCTTCAGAAGTATGGAAAGCCAGACACGCGCTCCTTTAGTCAGCGTCACGCGTCGACAAGAGGTAACAGGACTTCGTACACCTTTGAGTCATCGAGTGAATCGGATTTCTGCTACCAAAACTTTGGAACGTGCACGAGCCTCGGTCGTAACCTGATGCCAGCCAAAGCGTCAAAAATTCAAACCCAGCCTGTTTCACCGGTCTACCACACTTCTGTTTATCAACGGCTTGGCTCATTGAACGGACTGTTCACCAGTCTACCATGCGATTGTGATGGACTAGTTGTACGTCAGATTTCTCGGATTTCTGGCGTTTCAGGATGCGTTTGGACCGTATGGCGATTGTTCCAACTTAAGGATCCCACCCACATACATCCCCTCCAACGCCGGACTGTCGCAAAACCAGGCTTTCTGCTGGCATGTACAGCTACACGATGTTATTTCAAAACCGTCAATGTGAATTTCTATACATCTATGCTCTACACACAAGCTGTAACTAACGATATATTAGTCTAAGGAGCGTTACAGCCAATACCCAGTATGCGTAATGCACATCGCATACGAATGCTCTTGATGCTTTCAATAGTATTCTTCCAGTCCATGATATGCATCCATGTAGGGGTTAAACCCCCACATATTCGAACTTGGATACATGTTCGAACTTGGATACATGTTGAAACTTGGATACATATTTCCTAGCATCATCGAGTTTCCCCATTGTCCGTAATTAGGTGCGCGACTCCTGTGGTTGGCATGATCTTGAGCGCAAATCACAGCCAGAAAGGTGAACGCTACCTTAGGTCCGAGGGATAATATGAATCGTATGGATCCATTGATAGGAGATGCCTTGGCACGTACTTGCCATAAGGTCCGTGTCCGCCCCAGCTCATTGGATAGGACGCCATCTCCCTGACTTGCTCAGGCGTTCTTTCCTCCTTGGCGAATAGATTGAAATATGGTTCGCCTCTTGTCACGTAGACATCTGGCGAGGATATTAGTTTCCTGAGCTCCCGCCTCTCTAGGATCTTCCAATCTTCCACTGCATCAGTGCAATCGACAAGCCATATCTCCGCCCCTTCAAAGCCTTTCATAGCACCAAATTCACGCCCAGCACCATCAATGGTACAGTTCAGCGTAAGGGTCTTGTCTCCTTCGTGGACTCTTCCTGTTTCCCGCAGTTGTTTGCTAAGCTGCAAGCGTTCTCCTTTGAACGATTCATCTAGGTAGAACAAGGACATATGCGGAAATGAACGGTTCGTGGCCACTATCTTGTTCGTCTTCTCGAGGTGTTCTACAACGCGATCGTGTAGAGCCATGAGTTCCTTTGATTTGGCAACGACGATGGACAATGAGCTAAGAAAGTTGTTTCCAACCTCCATGGACTCAAACTGCACGGGAATCTTTTTGGTGCTCATAGGCACCAACTGAAATAAGGCGGGGCGATACGGACACGAGAAAGTGGCAAGGGTAATGTGAGGGTCGAAGCGGGGGTATGATCTCGAGCGAAATGCACTCGGGCGAGGGAGCATCGGGTGGGAGGATGTCGAGTGGGATGATTGGGCGTGGGATGACTGGGAACGGGATGATTGGGCATGGGATGATCGGGAGTGGGTGCTTGACTTTTCGTTCCTTGATTTATCGTCCTTTGACTTATCGTTCTTTGATTTGTCGTCCTTGGATTTAGCGTCCTTTGATTTATCGTCCTTTGATTTAGCGTCCTTTGGTTTAGCGTCCTTTGGTTTAGCGTCCTTTGGTTTAGCGCCCTTTGGTGCGTCATCCTTGGGTTTGTCGCGCTTTGGTTTATCAGGCCTTGGGCGGAATTGCATCAGATGGCGTAGTGCCTCAGAATGCGGTCCCGGGGGAACAAGCCACAGAGAAAATTCTAGGCGACAAATTTGGTCGACAGTCCTGCCCGATGGCCAAAAAACCACTCACTGTAATCCATTGTGTGTTGTAGCTCAACTTATTGTCTGGAAGGACGACGGCAAGATTGTTGCTCAGGTTTCTCGATGCTGGAACTACGCTTTAAATTTCGGGAGTCAGGTCAGTGAGTGGTTAATGCCATCAGCGGGCCAACGCAAACTCGTTAGCAAGGCGATAGCTTTGTATAAGAACTGTCTTCTTTCTATTGGTCTGCCTACGGGAGACTATGGAGATAGTGTTATTAAGTGAGGACTAGAGCCGCATAATCATACGAATCTAAACAATTTTCCTATCAGAACACCCAAAGAAGCAACGATCAAAGAACGTCATGTCTTCCTCCAGTGATAGCTTATCTATACGCACAGGAAGGCTGCCACAATATGAATATGACTGGTGCTAGTGCCAACTGCCACAAAATTGCCAGGTCGGCCGGTAAGTAACTTCTTTTAAGGTCAAAATCATCTGTAACACCATACTCCGCCCGCTGTGCGACATGATGTATGAGAGATAACTACATAACCACGTACATGCGCCACCTAGCCAGTCCACTTGGCAGTTGTCGTGGTTTGTAGGCGTATAAGTAACGGGCTATAGTTCTTGTTCAAGATGAAAACCAAATTGCGGGGTCCTCGTTTCCCGATAGGTTCCTTCTCTGGTCCAACTTACCTTTACATGAAGACCTCAGTAGCGCTTCGTAAACATGGCCGCGGTGATGAGGACTATCCAAGGCACAAAAGACAGCGAGATATGATATTTCTGCTGTTATTCTTAGATCTTACGAGTTTCTACTGGAGCAAAGTTGAAGTGTGTGTAATCCTCAACTACAACTGACCAACAGTGATGAAGATATTTCAAGAGAGCAAGATCCGTCTATCTACACAATATTGGGGTGTCTTGGCGGGAGAGCTGTAGCTTGCTGGCATTGCACGATTTTGGAGGTTGGACGCTCCTTTTGATCAAAAGGAGCTAGAAGGTAAATTCAATGAAGACGAAGGAGTCATATGATTCTGTATGTCGGCGGCGTTCCGCTGGTAGTTCTCTGACCATTGAAATCAGATATTTCATCTGTACTGAGCGCTGCCAGCTGAGGCCATTATGATGTTGCATGCAAGTACTTATAAGTACTAAGTTCGTACCGGGCGGCTCCGAGTCGGCGCCGCGGCCTCCGAATTGGCAAAATGTGTGTGTACCGTGACTTCAGTTACGCCCAAACTACGTTTTGCCTCCGTTTGCTAAGTGCTTCAAGTGTGGACCAATATTCAAGCTGGTGCGCCACGGAGTCCCAGGATACTTGCAGCCCAAGCAGTGAGTGAACCACGTTGACCGTACAAACTCTTAATTATAAGGAACGGCTGTCATTCATCTACCACTGTGATTCACACCCAAGACCGCAGATCGGTGACTGCTCGTAATATCTAGCACTTTTACGCCAAACATCAGTATTCACTCGAGAAGCTCACAGCGATCAATCCTCCCAAGTTGGAACAAAACGATTGAATATTCAACTCGGAAGACGAGAAATTGAATACGGTTCACTCATCTAATCATCGGATCATCATGATGGTGAAGTATAGCTGTGGATATCTAACTAGTAGTAGATGACTTGGTGGCTCCAGCAAGCGGTTCGAATTATATATGGGACACATCTCGAAGATACACTTAAGCCGAGATTATTCTCGTGGCTGTCGTCGTTCTTGACAGCCATTAGAATGTGGTGTACGGCTACACACTGTTACGCCGAATCAAGTTAGCCAAGGTGAACTTCCATTCGTCCTATGGTTTCATGCAAGTTGTATCTGACGATACTTAGTCAAGGAGCACGTTACAGCCAACACCCATAGATACATTGATGGCATATCGCGTATGAATACTCTAGTCCCTCGATGCTTTCAAATCCAACGTTGCCCATATGCATCGACGTATGTCTGCCTCCTCGTACATGTACACATGTTGCCTCGGAATCTAGGGTCTACGCCCTGTGCGTGACGACATCTATGAACCCTATGATTATGATGATCACGAGTGCAAAATACAGCCAGGAAGGTGTACGCTACCTTGGGTCTGGGGGGTAATATGGTGCCATTGGTAGGACAGGATTTGGTTCGAAGAAGAAAGGTCCGCGTCCGCCCAACCTCGGAGGACGGGGTTCCGTTGGTACGACAGGAAAATGATTTGGCCTGTGAAAGGAAGGTTTGTTTCTTGAAATGTAGGTACCAGGTGGATTGAGTATTTGTCTTTCCAGGACTTTCCAGTCTCCCACTGCACCGGTGCAGTCAACGAGCCATATTTCCGTCCCATGAAAGCCTTTCATGGCGCGAAATTGAGGCGCGGCACCATCTAGGGCACAGTTCAACGCAACGTCCGTGATGTTGCCTTTTCGTTCGTAGATTCTTCCCGATTGACGCAGCGCGTTGCCAAGTTGCAGCCGTTCTCCCCAGAAGGCTTCATCCAGGTAGAACAAGGACATGCGTGGAAATGAACGACTCGTGGGATGTACCTTGTTTACTCCCTGGAGGTGTTTGTTCACCTTCTCAAGGTGTCTCACGACGAGATCGTGTAAATTCATGAGTTCACGAGATTTGGAAACGACGATGGATAGTGAGCTGAGATAATTATTTCCAATCTTTATCGACTGAAAATACACGGGAGCAGGGTTGACATTGGAAGGCAGAAATTGACATAGGCTGGGGCGATACAGGCACGAGAAGGTGGCGAGGGTAATGTGAGGGTCAAAGCGGGGGTATGATCTGTACGAGTGAGTGCTTGACCTATAATGTTGTGGTCGGTAATCCATTAAATGGCGTAGTGCGCCAGACTGCGGTTCCGAGGGAACAAGCCACAGAGCATATCCTAGGTGATACATTAGATCTACAGTCCTGCCCGACGAACCAAAGACTTCTCACCCATTATGTGTCGTAGTTGTGGAGAAGGAGGACAACAGAATATCATTCAAGTTTGTTAATGACGCAACTAAGCTTCAAATCCAAGAAGCCAGGTCAGTGGGTGAGTATTGCTATCAGTGGTGAATATGAGCTCGTCAGCAGAGAGATGGTGATATTGGGTGAGGACCACAGCTGCGAAGCCATACGTTCTTATACAAATTTCCATCAGGTCACACAAAAAAGGAACAACCCAAGAACCGTCATGATATCTTCCTCCGCTGATTGCTTACCGGCATGCACAGGGAAGACCTGCCACAACACCGCTAGGTCAGTAAGTGATAGGAAGGGGCCAACCTACTCCGTTTGAGGTCGAAAAGTATACTCCGCTGTGTGGCATGATCGATCAGAGTTATCCAGCTATATCCGTGTAATCTGGCCAGCTCTGCGTCCTTCGTTGGTCGTCGGATCTCGTAGGCTGATCGAAGCCGTATAGGTAACGACCCACATAGCGCTTGTCACCGGCGGAATACTCGCAAGCCCCCCGATTTTGGACAAGTTTCCTCTCTGGTCAAACCTACCCTCTATGTCATCGATGTAGAATTTCCGCTGAAGCGAGCACCATCCTGGTAGGACCAGCAAGAATCCTTTTGCGCTCCTTGGATCCTCAAAGAGTAAGATAATAAGGTCAGTCCAGGCTACTTATATTATCATTGGACTACTGCGTGCCTGGCGGAGAGGCACCTACTCAACTGCTGAATCTTGGCTAAATTTCATCTTTCCTAAAATGAGTTACGCCAGTGACCGCTGGTGACCGGTATTGCATGGCACCCACCTTACCTAACTATGTTTCAGACACCGCGCACCCCAGTTCGGTGAGGACCCATGAGACCGATGCCTTCGATTTAGCGACATGGAAAAATGGGCAGTCCGATGTCACCGTTTCTTCACTTCTCAGGCTAAAGTAAGTATGGGCTGCTGTGGGTCCCCGCCTGTTTTATCCAATTCTTTCTGGCGAATTACCAGTCCTCATTTGCATAGATTATTTTCAGCACTGGTTCTCTGCTGCACTTCCACTGTTATATGGAACATACCGCCCCTGCATGCGCTGGCAATACTTGTTTGCAGTACTAACCGAAATCAGCACTTGAAGCATCTGATCTCACTGTCTGCTGATGTTGATACCTCGGCCGCTCGGCGGCGAAAGTGGGACGTTGGCCGGACTATGTAGCAGTCTAGCAGATTGCTATCTGAAAAAAGAACCACCGTTGGTACAGTACCGTAATTATAAGTTAACACACATACCAGGGGAAAAAATGGTCTGGCGAGGCTCGAGCCTCCATTGTAAGCGAGCGGGACCCTGCAGGACCTTTGATGCTACTGATTCGTGGTCACGTGCAGATGAAACGCGTACTATTGAGTCTAAATTTAGGCTGCTCCTGCTCTCCGTGACCAACAACCGCTCAGATTCGTGATTTCGTTGTCGCAACACAAGTGATACACAAATCGTGTCAAGAGCTCAAGAGCTGGCCTAGGTCCTATTCTGAATGCTTCCTCAGTTCAATGTATGCAGACTTTGGGTGGAAGTACAACTACAGTACGTGCTCCTGCAAATCACGCGGAAATTGCACAGCTGCAGAACAGTCTGACATGACCACTTACTTAGCCTGTTCTTATCAACCTGACGAACGTGACCTGCCATGAAAGACACGACTATAATCAGAAAATGACCCCTCATTTGTCGCCAATTGGCAATGGTGCTGTAATTCAAGTCGTCACAATATTGATTCTCCCAATATCGCGATTTTTTGTGCTAGTGCCGCAGGATTGCGACACCTCAAAAGTCACCATAATATCCAGAGCGACTGTCATAATGAAGCGAGGATACTTGAACACATAGAATGCAAGGACCTGTGTTGCAGAGGCTGTTGGTTCAGAATCTGGTGGGCCATCAGTGATCACACAAGAAATTCAAAGACAAGGATAGCAACGGAGAGTGGTATGTCGCTATTATTGATGCTATCGCCTGCTGTAGATCCATTTTGTTGTAGCCTATATTCAGGTGGACGAGCCGCACACGCTGAACGTAGTACGATCGGCCCCCATCAACGTCCCAAACCTCTCTGAGCACTACTCAAAGAAATGAATAGCCCCAGATATATCACGAACCTCGGTTTCCCAAAAGAGATATCAGTAGCCGGCATCGGGGAACCGATAAGGTGCTATGATATGCGCGTCGCATTGCGTATGTTCAATCAGTTTTCCAGTCGAAAGGAGATCAAAGAAAGGAAAAAACAGGCCGGTCCTTCTACAATCATAGAGATCTGCACAAAGTCAGAGATTGTGGAGACTCGCCCCCAGTTGATGATCATAGCGATCAAGAAGGGGAGGCATCATCAGTCGCCGATAGGCAAACTCGGGGAAAGATGCGACCGCCAGTGCGCAGCTCAGTGAGGCAATGCAAGTGGACGAAACGGGCGAGACGTCACAAGAACAAGGCTCAGACTAGCCGACCGGCCCCTCCATCACCGACGAACAACTTGGCCTTCAATCCCGCCGATTATCCTTCCCATACCCCTTCATTCCTTGCACGTACGAGACTCCCACACTCCAACAGCGTATTCTTTTTCACC
Organism: Suillus clintonianus; assembly: GCF_016758775.1. Taxonomy (NCBI): domain Eukaryota; kingdom Fungi; phylum Basidiomycota; class Agaricomycetes; order Boletales; family Suillaceae; genus Suillus; species Suillus clintonianus. Next base: position 137,937 of record NW_024539302.1, read on the forward strand.
TCCCTCAAAAACTCCATGTACATGACCCCCTCTTTCGATGAAGGCGACTCCGATCACGAGACTCTGTGGCTTTCCAAAATTGCCGGTGGGCGAGAATATTATCCGAACCTATTCCCTCTCCCTCATGCCGGATGAAAGGGAAGCTGCGTTGGAGGCGCAAAAGCTAGCCAAGAGGACAAGGCAGCGAAGGTGGTGCACGTGAATCACACCTTGCCTGCTGAAGAGCCAGTGATCGAAGTTATATTCCCTCCGCAACCCCAGAAGCGGACGCAAGTGGAAGAGGCTCGTCTCTACCTTTCACCTCGTGTAGTGGGCACAGGTAATCATTCAGTTGTGTATGAGGCAGAGTGGGAGATTCCCCGTGACCTCGTTGTCGAGCCTTGTATGTGCCAGACTTGTGGGGTGGATGACGTCAGCAGCTCCAGAAGTCCGAGGACCAGGGAGGAGTTCCATTACCAAGTATTTTAGGAGTGCTTTTCCTGAATAAAGGCTCAAGAAAAACTCGAGTGTCTCCTCCAGAATCCAGACATATGGTCTGAAGCCAATGACAGGCCACATTGCTATCGAGAGGCATCAGCTTCGAGAAGTTGTGTAGTAACACAGGCAAACTGTCCGAGGCTGCTCCCGGTTCGGTGTCATCAGATTCGTCTGTCTTTATATCATCCGAAATAACTGATGTCAATTTGGACACACAAGATCTAGAGCCTGGAGACAGGGTCGAGCAAGGAGCTCCTGATGTCGAGAAGACGGTAGACAGGAAGCAAGCGCACAGAGATCCACCCCAAGGAAGGAAGGGATGAAATGTGAAGAGAAACTAGGCAGGTCGATGAAGACGAAGAAAAAGCGTATGAAGAACATAGTGAGGAAGATTTATTCACCATCCAACCTCTCAGTGCCGCCCGCATAGCAGCTTACTCAGGGATAGGTCTTCATCAACGCTACTGCGAAGTGGCACTATCCCTCGGGAATGTCATGTGAGCACGGGTCCAGAGTTTGTTCCACGCACCGCGAGACTCCGTGTTGCGGCAAAGCTATCAGTTCAGCACGACCGCCATCTTGCTCGAGAAGCAAAAAACTATCAGTCATTCCCCGACCGCTTCTGACACTGGGATGGGTGTGACATCTTCCCCCCTCTGCATGATGCTGTCCCCATCGGAGCACACGGTCCACAATTCTACGGGTATTACACACCTGATGATCCGAATGACGGAACAAAGCGTCCTACATATCTGAATCCGATGTTACTCCTGGAGCACTGTGGCCGCGAGATCAATTCGAATGAGTCGTGCCTGGACAATATGGAAGAGTGTGGCGTCGCTTGTGTTGCAGTTTCATCATGCGGGGTGTTTGCATGAGTCATTTGCAGCACGGAACATTATGCGGCAATGAGGCAATCCAATGGAGTGGACGATCCAGCGGCCGCACTTGGGTAAGAGCTTCTACCTGATAGATTTTGGCAGATCGAAGAAATTGGACAGCTCGAAGGACAGGGTGAGCGAGGAAGGAGAGGCTCTGCAATCGTTCAACCATCTTTCTCGTCATCGAACTGAAAAACAGGTCAGGAAGTTCGGAAACGGTGCTCCGTTCTGTCAAACGATCTTTTGTTAGTCTCCTGAAGGCAGACCATTGACATATAGTTGTTCCACCTTTATTATGACGTTCACTGGAACATCACTATATGTCCATACATCACAAACTTGAAGTAGCAAGCCGTCTTCCGACATGGCCGAATCACCACTCAGCTTGGGTGCCTCATTGCCATACCATCCGACGCTGCTTGATGTATCATTCTCGAATCTCTATTGTGCTGCTGCGCAGACTCACCCGTGGTCCCGGACGTCAGTGATCTATTTGAAATTGACCCATGATCACGTGATAATAAAGAATGTTGTTAACACCCTTTGTTAATGGTTTCGTATTTCAGTGATTCGACTGCTCTCTCCTTTCCTCCACCTCAAGCCTCTCTCTAACGTTTTCGTGACTATCGACCAGAAGATTCAAGAGCGCTATACGCATCAAAAGCTTGAGAACTCGCTTTCAATAACCCCTAGCTGCCGAGCCCCCTCCACCGTATCTAGGTGCAACTACCAGTGCATGACCTTCTGCAAATCACATCCAGAACAGCCAGACGCGTGACCGACCAATTGCAATCAAACAGTCATCCCATATCAATCTGATCCAGATTCGCGAATATAGAAGTGGTGAGGCGAGACTATTTAGGAAATGATTTAATTCTTATGATTGACGCCCAGACCCGCAGGGCTATTTAAGAGCTATCGATAGTCGCGATATTGGTACTCGCTCTTCTGCTTCTGAGTCTTTGTCCAACTTTCTCGACGTCTCTCAGCGAGTGCCGCAGACCCTAAGATCACCATCCCATTTAGAGCCACTCTATCGGATACTACCATGAATCGGGGGTTCTTGAAAACCAAAAAGGCCAAACGACGTATCGCAAAGGCTGTAGATTCGGAATCTACCAAGGGAGCACCACACAAGAATTCCAAAGACAAGTCTAAACAAGGAGAACGGTACGTCCCTATAATTGATGCCATCGCACGCTATAGATCCATTTTGTTGCAGCTTAGATATACAAACACGAGCCGAACACGCTGATTTCAGTACGATTGACCCCCATAAACTTCCCAAGTCTGTCCAAGAACAAAATGACAGCGACATTCATTCCGTTGGATATGGCAAGAAGCGTATGATCTTCCGCCTCTGGCCTCGTGATCCCAAAGGACTAGCCATCAAGCCATCTCCATTGAGGGGCAAGGAGGCTGGCAACGGAATTGATTTGTGGGGCGCGACACTCTACGACTTCTACCATGTTCGACGTCTCCCAAACGTCCAAAACTTTATCACCAACTCCTCAGGAAGCAGACTTGCGAAATGGATGCGCCAGAATGGTGAGCTCATAGCTCAGGATGAGCTCTTTTGGGCCGATAAGGAGGAGGATCCCAAAGAGATACCAGTAGCCGATATCGGGGAACTGATAACGTGCTATGATACACGCGTCAATTTGGGTACACTTGATCAGTATTCCAGTCGTAAGGAGATAAGAGAGAAGGCGAATTCAGGCTTGTTAGGTTCAAGCTACATAGCAGAAATCGAAGATGGAGGAGATTCGATCCCTCCGGCCAGTGATCAAGCCGATAATACAGGTAGGGATCGAGAAGACGAGGCGGTACAAGTTGCTAATGATGATGCAGATGAAGATTCGGACGAAGATTCGGAAGATTTGGAAGAAGATTTGGAAGAAGATGCAGACGAAAATTCAGACGAAAACTCAGACGAAGATTCAGACGGAAATTCAGGCAAAGATTCAGACGAAGATACGACCGCTAGCGTGCAGCTCAATGAAGCCATGCAAATGGACGAAGCAGGCCAAACATCACCAGAAAAAGGCGCGGATCAACCGAAAGTTCAAGCTGCCGCACCACTGCCAACCATCAACTCGCCCTTCCATCCCGACCATTATCCCTCCCCACACCCCTTCATCCCTTGCACGCACGACGATAATCCAACACTCCAACAGCGGATTCCTTTACATCTTCTCCCTCAAAAGCTCTATGTTCACGATCCTTGGAACAAATTATCCATCGATGAGGGCGATACCGATTACCAGACTCCATGGCTTTCCAAAGTTGCCAAGCGAGACATCGTCCGAACCTATTCCCTCTCCCTTTCACCTGAAGGCAAAGAAAAGGCGTTGAAGGAGCAGAAACTCGTCGAGATAGCGGAAGAAGAAGCCACAAAGGAAGAGAGCTTGTTGCACATCTTCCCCTCTGACAAGGAGGGACCAACGGAAGATCCGTTGATCGCAGTTATACTCCCTCCGCGACCTCGGAAGAGAACGCAAGTTGAAGAAGCTCATCTTTACCTTTCATCTCGCGCAATGGGCACTGGCAATCATTCAGTTGTGCACAGCGTGGAGTGGGAGCTTCCGCGTGATGTTTTTATAGAGACTCGTATGTGCAGAGCTTGTGTGGAGTTGGACGCCCGTCAACAGCTCCAGAAGTTGAAGGACGACGGTAAATGGGAAGAACTCCTGAAAAATATCAAGGGGAAACCTGAAGAAACGCCAGAGGCCAGCCCCGATGTTGCCTCCGGAACAGATCTCTCGCAATCCTCTGGTGCGAAGCGAACGGTTGGTTATGTTACCGTCGAAGAGCGCCAGCTTCCAGCGGTGACTGGGGCATTCATCAGACAAGAGGATCTAGAAAGCGAAAAGGCCGCCGATGCTAAGTTTTTCGCTGCGCCGATGCCAACTTTGGGCGGTGATCCTCCCTCGGATACTGCAGCGGAAGCAGGGGGTACCGAAACTGATGTCAAAATGGACGTCGTTGACGGGCAGGATCTGGAATCCGGAGCCAAAGTTGAGCAGGAGGAAGCGCCTGACGTTGAAATGAAAGTGGACGAATCCAAGGAACCGAGCGCGCTGGGGTCTGCCTCAAGGGAGGATAAGGGGAAAGGCGAAGAAGTACCAGAGGAAAGCGATGGAGATGAAGAAGAAGAAGAAGAAGAAGAAGAATTATTCACCATCGAACCCCCTAGGGTCGTCCGCATGCCATCTTACACTGGACCGTGTCTTCGCATCTACACTAATGTGAAGTGGCGAGGCCCTACAGAAGCATGCGGACACGGCGGGGGACTGGGCTCGGGGGCCGTCCCACGCACCGCAACGCTCAGGGTCGTTGCGAAACTCTCGATCGAACATGACCTCCACCTCGCTCGAGAGGCAAGCAACTATCAATCGTTCCCCGACCACTTCTTCCAACACTGGAACGGATATAACGTCATGCCCCCTCTGCACGATCCTGTCCCCGTCGGGGCGCTCTGCCCGCAGTTCTACGGGTATTACACACCCGATGATCCAAGTGACGGCACGGGTCGTCCTGATTATCTGAGTCCGATATTACTCCTGGAGTACTGTGGCCAGGAGATTAATCCAGATGAGTTGTGTCTGGATGACAGGCAAGAGTGCGCGTCTCTTGTCTTCCGCTTTCATCATGCGGGGTGGTTGCACGAGTCATTCGCAGCGCGGAACATCCTGTGGCAGCAGGGCAAGCCAACGGAATGGCCAATCCTGCGGCCGCACTCGAGTAAGAGCTTCCGCCTGATAGACTTTGGCAGATCGAAGAAGTTGGATAAAGCAATTACCAGGGCGAACGAGGAAGAAACAGCTTCGCGCTTGCTCCACTTGTTCCATCACGCGGGAATGCAATAAAAAGTAGAAATGTTTTTTTCTTGTCACTCTACTGCTTTGTAACTGTAACTGTGACTGTAACTGGCATCAATCGTCTGCGAATCGAATGTTATTTTCACATAGATCACAAAGTGACAACGAAAACTGGATCAGTTAATGTCATTCCCTTCTATCACTTGCTCGCCGTCTTCCGAAAATTTCACGTTGTTCTGTAGACAACTGTCAGGTCACTGAGTTATAATGTAACATCTGATTTACTCACAGGGTCAGACGATGACTTCCCAACATATTTCGTGTGGTCTAGCATATAGGTTAGCCAACAAATGCTTCAGCATGCTAAATAAAAGTCTTACATCCATACGCAACTAAATCGCCTGAAGGATTGGTAAAGTCTACGCGAGTATAGGCCAAGGATTTCCCTAGTGTAGTGAGCTCGCTGAGCTTTACAGCAGAAGTTGTATCACTCACCCATGGCAGTAAGTGTGGCTCGGGCATGAAGGGTATCGCCCGTCCTGCCCGCAGGTCGTACGAAGGATGCACCGATATCGGTTGAAACACCGGTCATATAGTGACCTTTGCTTGCAACAGCAAGCGAGCCAAGGGTATCAGTCAGCGAGAGGATCAGGCCGCCGTGCACGGTCTAGCTTGGTGCGTCAATGAATAGGATACCAAGAGAAACCTAGATGCGCACCCCGACTCTATTTACTACACGGAGATAAGCACTGGTGAAAGTTGGAGAGAAAGCACGTACAGTTAGAAGGTTCTATCTTGAGCGAAAAATCAACCGTTCCGGGGACCGCGCGGTGAATAACGAGCTGAAAGACCCGGTCAGTACCCGGAGGCAGATTGGGAGGGTATACTGACATTCGGAAAACACTGCGCATCATGTCCTAGCTATTGTATTCAGCGACGCGCGATCACAAGAGCCTGGTGGGAATACCTTTGTTGTCTATGAATGATTTCCACACCTTGCATAATTGCCTTTATGAGAAAGCACAAGCAAATCGTATGAAAGACATACTCTCCGGGTAAATCTCAAGGATGCAGACATTGCCTTTCCGAATCGTCCGAGAAGCAGTACAAGTTTCCCACTGAGAGAGAAGGAGGTTGTTTAATTCTAAAGCTCTTGCCAAACAATGGCCGGCATCCTCCTGCCGAGGCGCAGCCACTCGTTGAATCTCCGATCGGCTTTCTCCTCGCTGCGTGTCTCATTGGACTCTTACTTACTACTTCGCCATTCACTAGCGTCGCCAATTTAGAAGTCTTCATCCACTCCCTTCAAAGCACAAATCATGTCTGACCTTTGTCCCGTCTACGCGCCCTTCTTCGGTGCCATGGTGGGTTCTATGCTTTTCCTTGTTCGGTTTCGGGACTAATGGTTCGCAGGGCTGCACCTGCGCAATTGTGTTCACCTGTAAGTGTCATGAGCAGCCGTTACCAGAAGCAATTGTGTTCTTACAGACCCTTGCGATTGTGTGCTAGGTCTCGGTGCAAGGTCTGGAACTTTTTGAGTTGCAGCTTTTGTCGTGTATTGAACATTTTGCGCAGTTACGGTACCGCAAAGTCTGGTGTTGGTATTTCAGCGATGGGTGTCCTCCGGCCAGACCTCATGATGAAGTGTGTTGTCCCGGTTATCATGGCTGGTATTATCGGTGTACGTCTTTGCTTTCCTCCGCCTTAACTGCCGTCGGTTCTGATTGTGCGCAGATCTATGGCCTGGTGGTGGCTGTCCTTATTTCCAGTTCACGTGCGTTCTATTCTTTTGCTCCCCGCTTCTTGAATGCTGATTGGCATTCAAATTAGTGTCGGAATCGATGCCCCTTGCGCAAGGATTCATCGACCTTGGTGCTGGTTTGTCGGTCGGTCTCGCTGGTCTTGCCGCAGGCTTTGCAATTGGTATCGTCGGTGATGCTGGTGTCCGTGGTACTGCACAACAACCAAGACTCTTCGTTGGAATGGTGAACCTTTATAACCTACTTTTTTAAGAAACAAATCTGATATGCCGTGCAGATTTTGATTCTCATCTTCGCTGAAGTACTGGGTCTTTATGGTACGCTGATCCCTTGTATAATCACAAGTTTTGTATTGAGTGGCTATCTGTAGGCTTGATTGTTGCACTCATCATGCACACAAAAGCTGGAGAGTTGACAGGACTGGTATATTTCTCCTCTTTTACTTTATTGTTTATATTAACGCGATTTCGCAGTGCAATTGAAGTTACCCGAAGGACATGTACTCGGAGTGAAAGATGACGGACCTCATTACCTTCGATATTGTTTTCCGTCTAATACATCCATGTTTATGCTTGTGAACCACATATTGTCTACTCGAGTGGTGCATCGTTGTGTGAACGTGCTGCGTTACGGTTAGTTGGTTAAGGGTCAGCGCTTAGTAGGAGTCAGGCCCAGGGACAGTGACCGAAATACTTACTGTAGCACTTTCTCATAATCGCCGACGTGGCGATCAATATTGTTCTCCTGCAACGTCGCTACTGTTTGTCGGAAACACTCATGTGGCTTTAACTGTCTTCAACTCTTAGGAAGACCTGAAGCTGTGGTTGGGACTTGATTGATGGTTTCTTTCATGACGCTCCCCAAGGCGTTGCTTCTTCTCCTGCTCACGTCGCCAATTCTTACCGTCTCGGTCGCTCTTCCCTCCTCCAAGAATGACCCATTTCGCGCTATCGTTCTCGTACATCATAAGCGCCAACCTGAACCGCCTCTGTGCTGCCTGACACCACCTCCGTCAATAGAACCGCCAGATGATGTCGAGGATGTCCTGCTCTCGTTTGAGGAGTGGAAGTCCAAACAACTTCAGTCTCAATCCCAGCCCCAGTCGCAGACACAGCCTCAGGCGACTGCTCATCCTAAAATTGATGCTTTAGAGCACATGGAGTCGAGTACAACCCACGAAGCCGATGTCGCTGTGCCAGACCCGTCTACATACCTCCAGGAGACAGAACTTTCCCCACATTTCAGGGTACCTATCACCGACCGCTTCAACTATGCAAACCTGGACTGCTCTGCACGCGTACACACTTCCCATCGGTCTGCCAGGTCTCCTTCGTCCATTCTATCATCAAAGAAAGACAAATATATGCTTTCACCATGTTCTTCAGGCAAGGAGGAGCAGTTCGTGGTTGTAGAGTTGTGTGAGGATATCAGAATCGACACCGTGCAACTCGCAAACTTCGAGTTTTTCAGTGGGGTGTTCAAGGATTTTTCAGTCAAGGTCGCAAAGACCTACACGACGTCCGATGACGGGTGGGTGCTGGCGGGCACCTACAAGGGGAAGAATATTCGCGGTGTACAGGCGCGTATCTCTCCCTAATATTGGGTCCTTGTCATTTAACATTGACCAATGCACAGTCCTTCCACACCCCAACTACCCTGCGCGACTTCTACAGGTACATCCGGGTTGACTTCCACTCACACTACGGACATGAGTATTACTGTCCTGTCTCCCTTCTCAGGGTTTACGGCCTCACCCATCTTGAACAATGGAAGTGGGATATCTGGGAAGAAGAGAGTCATGCACTCGCCCGAGCTCAAGTTCAAGCCTTTTCCTCCATTGCGGAGCCCCTACCCATAAGTTCTGGGGGATCTGAACTCAACAAGTTTATGGACGAGCTTGAGGCTCGGAATATACCTTCTACATATCCTCTTGATGCCGCGCATCCAACAATCAAGGCGCCGTCTACATCACATACGAGTCTAAGTAACTCTCGGGCATCCAATGCGGTGAACCGGACGTCCAGCTCACTCAGCTCTTCTTGTCAAACCAAGGCATCCGGAAGGCCACAAGCCGCAGTGTCTTCCTCAGCCATTATCCTTACGGACTCTGCCATCATGCAGCAGCCTACCTCGTCCCCTCCCTCTAAACTCAAATCTGTATCAAGTTCCGAGACAAGTACTACATCTTCTCTCGACACTTCTGTATCCTCCGTCTCGTCTAATGAGAGCTCGTCCGCCCACTCCCCTGATTTAATCTCTCCCGAAGTCCCACACACCTCCAGTATTGAAACATCTTTATCACAATCTTCACCATCACCATCTCATCATGTCCCATCTGCGAACACGATGTCAACGGCATTGCCAACACCTCCACTGGTCGGATCAAGTGGAGAGTCAATATATCGGACAATTATGACTCGACTGACTCTCCTGGAGGCAAATCATAGCCTTTATGCGCGTTATGTGGAAGAGCAAACTGCTGGCGTACGCGAGGTACTCAGGAGGCTTGGTGAGGATGCTGGCAGGTTGGAGAGTGTCGTGAGTTCCACCAGAACTAGTTTTGACCAAGGCATCTCATGGATCTCCAGAGTCGCATACAAGCACAAATGTATCAGCGCACAGTACACGAATGGGAGAGGCAGCGGCTTCGCCTGGAGTTCGAGCATGGTGAATTGCTCTCGCGAGTAAATTATCTTGCTGAAGAGGTTTGCTTCCGTATACTGGAAAGGATAATAGTTGCTCATGTTGTTCCAAGGTCACTCTTGAAAAGCGTCTTGGCATTGCACAACTTTGCCTACTTCTGGCAGTACTTGTATTTATGGGTTTAACCAGGGGTGCACCGTCCATAGAGCACCCTCAACTCAGTTCCGCAAAAGAATGGGGCCGGCGCAACTTAAGCTTTGCTAGCAGTAACAACGAACATACCTGGAATAATTTGAAGCTTCGAAGTCGCAGTCCTCCTGCGGTTCCTGTTGACAAGAGGTCGGCAACTGTAAAGGATCATTCTTCAGGCCTGAATTCTCGTGTAGACTTTCCGTCTCACCGAACACAGCGGTCCTCCGATCACGACACCATTGCACGCCGACCACCGCATTTCACTACCTTGGCAGATAAACGTTCCACTCCGCGCGGATCCACCACGACAAAGCGGTCCGGCACTCCACTCGCCAATTTTGCCCTCCGCACCCCCACCCGCCGCATACCTGCCTCCATCTCCACAGAGATATCCACACTCCCTCGAGCCCATATGGTGCGAACGAACTCGCATTCATCTACAGGGCTCATCATCCCTAAGTCTGTCAAACGCTTGGCACGGACAGCGCACCTGCACGAAGTCAAAGGCTCGCTCAGCCGAAGGGAGAGCCAGAACTCAAAGCCTGCAGAACGGGAAAATGACGACGACGGAGACGTATTCCGTGTCCCTCCTGTGAAGACGCATCATTATTCGCGGCATCTATCGAGCCCTCGACAGCCGCTCTTCCCGCTCGGCCTCTCACGTCAACCAAAGGACGTGATGGCAGGAGATACCAATGACGCTGATGCGTGGGTTGATACCGATCTTGAAGGAGGGTCCGAATGTTCGGAATTGGCTGCGTTCGATCCCTCCTTTTGATACAACGATCTTCTGATGGACCTTCGAGATTCGAAGCTGTACGTTAGGGAAGGACCACATTTGCATATACCATAGATATCGTCATAGCATCGCCGTAGCTGAGCGTTAGCGCTGATGACGCATACACGTCTTCACAGCCCATCGGACTCGTGATTTTGAATACAGCCTTGGTTTCAACTTGTACGAAACCAATCCTTCATAGTCGCTATACTGCCCTCCAATTCCTTGAGTGCTTGCTAAACATGAAACCAGTGTTGACAGTGAAATCAGAAGTGGGTTGGACCACAAGGCCCGGGTGTAGTGATCTTTGACCCAAATCATGAGCTCACATATATAGTACCAGCTGCTTATGCCACTGTGTAATTTCGTCCAGTGATCGCACTCACTATCAAATCACCTCAGATTCGTAGTTCGTGGTCAACCGACAGAACCTTTTCTCAAGTGCTCGAAGCGTGTCTGCGATTAGCGAGATCCAACGTCAACTATCCTAGTAAACCCCCTACTATGCACACTCCAGAGGCAGCAAAATTTGTACGAAACAATCCCGGGGCGTGCAGGCAGGTTCCGGTTCAGGAGGTACGACTGCTGGGAAGCTGGCCGTTACTAACATCAATGGGTATGGCGCAGCTTAGATTGCTCCATGTTGGTCATTCTTGAAAATCGTTACGGTTTTGCACAACTTTGCCTAGTAATATACTTCGCTCTCTGTGCTGGTATCCCTGGGCATAACGGGGGTGCACCGCCCGTACGTAGGATATATACCCTCAACTCATTGATTGTTCCGCGAGAGAATGGGACCGCTACAACTTGAGCTTCTCGTGAACATTTGGTCGTCCTTGCTAGCCAAGACAAGTGAAACTGCGACTGCGAAAATTCTATCTGAAATGAGGGCACTATGCTAAATATGACCACCGCCTGCCGACAACATCGGCATAATGTTCAGAGCTCATGTTACCGATACGATGATACTTCTCGACATGATGCTGCCAATCATCTTCGACGCTCTTATCCTCTCGACCTTCATGATAGTAAAGCTCCTCCAATGGCGCATAGAGCATCGTTCGTTCTAGTACGATGTGGCGCATGACGTTCTTTGGAACGTCAAATGCGACCAACGTCCGAAGACTAGAAAGAGGGAGATCCGGTAGTCCGTATGGCGTAGGGAGCAGCGCCATTGCCAGCTTAACATTGCCGTCATTTGTCCCTGGTCCCAGCGTCAACGTGTCAACGAAGCTCATTTGTGTGAAGAGGCGGTGGAGGAGCTCGGGTTGTTCGCTGTGTCTGAAATTAAGGAGATGTAGTTCTTCTAGCTCAAGAAGATAGCTAGAAGGATCGTCCGCATCAGGATCGGTCGCATCAGGATCGGTAAGGGTGGCTAGTTCGTCGAAGACCCCTTCGACACTGTTCACCTGCTCTAACGTTGCTACACACAACGTCAATATCCGCATTTCCGGCATGTGAACATCGTGGAGAAACGCTGCAGTCCAGGATTCCATTGAGCGTGACTTGATAGCCAGGGTATGTAAATGGGGCAACTCGATGGGCGTGGTGCCCGCAAAATCTACGAGCTCTAACTCGAGTGCCAGTGTCTGGAGGTTGACTAGCGCGCCAAGGAGCTGCGACAAAACCTTTGCTGGCTCAGGAGTCCCGAGGGAGGTGGTACAATAACCATCATAGTAGACTCTGAGATCTACAAGATTCTGTGAAAACATATGGGAGGACGGCCAGGCCCAGTTTATGCCAAAAAGGAGAAGACCGCGGATGGGAGGCACTGAGCCAGGGAACAGTGACGGTTCATCCGTAGAGTGAGTTGCATGACGTGGGTTATGTATGAATTGGAGATGTAGTTTTTCTAGTTTATGGGCTGGGTGGACGGAAGGACGTGACAACAACGACAGTGCTTGATATGTGTGGGCAATGGAAGTCGTCCTGAGCGTAAACTCGCGCCAACGATGCACATGGGCATATAACTCCTGTATGACCAAGATAAGCTGGACGCCAGCCATGATTTCTCCGCGTGTTGTGTATTTCAACCCAGTGGTATCAGCATCTTCAACAATATCCGGGGAAATCCAACTGGGATCGTCCCAGAGAAGCGTAATATGGAGAAGGTGCGATCCGCTACAACGGAGAAACCTCTGTGCATGCTCGAGAGCCGCAGCACCTTCATGGAAGGATATCCGCAGCTCGGTCCACATTGATGGAGTCTGCGTCACGAAAGACTGCCAACGCTTGCACACAGCCGCTGCTAGCAAGGTTGATGGCGGCGGAATATCGCATGCAGGTTCCCATTCATCGCCCTCGAGCTCGAAGGCATCTCCCCAATCGTCCCAAACTGCGCCCGTGCCAGAACGTCCTTCGAGAAATTCATGAAATGCTTCCTTGCCATCTTCACAGACCAACTTGAAGATCATGAAAAGTATGTCATCAGGCAGCAAGCTAGCCATCAGGACTGTTGAACGAGAGGTAGCAAGGTAAGCATAGTCATGGTTGATACTGTCAAGAAACTCACCTAGAGGTTCGCAAGTTTACAATCGCTGCACCAACGTGACTCCTCGATTGTGCAGTGTGAACTTGTGTAGACTTGTGTCCTGACTCCTCTGATAGTCTGCCCCAGGTAGAGAAGATTCTCGGTTCTCAGTCGTTCGTTCCATCGATCCGGTTCTCGAAAATTTATAGTTGGCTGTCGCTTAAAAAGGCAGTGACACTGCGGTATGATTATATGATTCCTCAGGCCTCAGGCCTCATGAGGTCATGTTCAAACATATTATGTCGCTCGAAACGAATTTCAGTTGATATTCAATATTCAGTACGTACCCAATGATTGTTGATGAATATTTTGAGCGTCCATCTCAAGTCCATCTAGCATACAGACCCTGGAGTGCTGAATGGACCTCTCACCACATTTACAGTGCTGTCGGACCTCTGCGTTCGTACAGGCGTGCCCCATGTATTTTGCGTCTAATACTAATTAGTCAGACTGGTTACGTATACGAGTCTACCTGGAGTGTTGAATGCACCTCTCACCACATTTACAGTGTTGTCCTTCGCGTTCGTACAGGCGTGCCTCCGGTCAAGAACTTGGAGGGTCACGAAAAAGTCAGAAGCAACCTTCCGAATGTCGAGCAATGCAGCGTCCTTCATGTTTAATCTATTTCGTACTTTCCAGATGGCAAGCAAATTATCAGCGGATCTGCTGGTAAGACCGCTCGACGATGGGACCTTCACGCAGGGAAGGAGATTGAGAAGGTGCGAGATGTTTATGAGCATGATGTATGGGCGGTGGCGGTATCAAAGGATGGGCGATGGATTGTCACTGCTAGCGGAGATATGGATAATGGAGAGCTGAGGGCCTGTGAGGTTGAGACAGGGATTGTGAGAACCTTTCATGGCCACTCACGGTGTATCAGCTGCGTTGATATCTCCGCGAACAGTATGATGCTGGCAAGCGGAGCAGATGATTCCACCGCACGGATATGGAGCTTGGATACCGGAAAACTTGTAGCTGGTCCGTTCGAGAGTGCTGACATGTTGGGCGCAGTTCGATTATCGCATGACTCGAAGAAGCTTTCAATCAAGTCAGATGTGGGGAAGTGCCTAGAGGTTTGGGATGTCGAAACACAGACATTGGATATCAGAGTAGGGAGTTCTACTTCCGGAGCAGGGACATTCGCGCCAGTGTTCTGGACAATGCAAGACAAAACCATCATAGCGGCATGTAGCTTCGAGGGGCCTTAGGAAATTGCCGCATCTGTGCCGCACCCTGCTGCACCCTACTCAACAATGTCTTATATGCCTCTTAAATGCGTCTATGTCGTACGCAACTGTCTGAAATATGATTTAAGAATAAGTAATACAATATTCCAGGTGTTTGTGTAGGGCTAACAGTGGTACTACAGTGATATATGTACTTGATGGGTGCGGCAGTGATGCGGTAGTGGTGCGGCAGTGGTGCGGCAGTGGTGCGGCAGTGGCTGTGCACTACCGCACCACTGCACCGACACCAAACCACCCTTCTTATCAAGTCCACTTGGAGCACCGTTATGAGCAGCTGCGCGAAACTTGGTGAGAAGACTCAACGACCCCTCACACAGGCTCGCGCCTGTCAGGTTTGGCACCTCGATGCCTCCGCTTATCATTCAACACCTGTCTTTGCTGGTTGCATGCCTTGCCTGACTTCACTGTCACACATCTCCTCGACCACGTTCTGCAGCAACCTGTGCAAACGGATACCGGGGCTTTAAGGTATGTATGTCATATTTGTGTGGCCTTTTGTCCTTGCAAACTGAGTCTCGTTCATTTCAGAGTACAAACTACTGCTACGAGGCCCCAGCCTATGAAGCCTTGTGTATCTTCCTTGGTCGTGGCCGCGGTTTGGTTTTTTTGGTGTGTTTCTCTTTCTTAACTATGTCAGGCTCACTTCCCTCGCTAAAGTTCGGTCCGCACTATTAGTCGAACCATGTCAGACTGATCCGCGATGAAAAGCGATGATGACGCACGTCTACTTCTCCTTCAAATTCCGGTGCGTATGAATCTCGGTCGCCATGATTCCAGTGCTCAGGGAGGCCCTCATAGGGATTCCATCGCTCTTGGTGTGCACCAGCATCTTTGCCCCATTGTTCATTTCCTGCAGCTCCTGCAGCCAACGAGAGCTCGAACATCCGCTGTTCCAGTATGCCAAGACACTCCAAGTCGACGTCTATGTCCATCGAGGTCAGATCATAGCTGAGTTGGAGGTCAAGCCAGGCAGCCTGGAGAATCGCGTTTTCTCGCTCTTCCGGAGTAGGAACTGAGTCCATGCCAGGTCCTGACGAGCGACATTCAATGAGGATATTTTCGGCTGGCTCCTGGAGTAAGTTTTTCTTGCGCTTCGAAACTACGATAGTGCAAGCATGTGCATATGTAGCACAGTTTAGCCAATTGATAATTCGTTCAGCTGCACCAGGGACATTTCGGTAAATCCAGTTTGCAATATGAGCACAGTCCGTGAGTGACAGATCACCGCAATACGGGACTGTAGTGTGCCTACGACCTGATTTCTCTGACAGGTCAGTGAGATATCCAAGAACTGGGACTGTGTCGCGCATTTTCACAGGATCCGGCTGCTCAAGAATATCTGTAAGGAGTTGAGTGTGAGGAGCCAATGCTTCGTCGATATTAATGCTGTAGGGTATATTCCTAAAGTTTGCAATGACATCCTCATGCTGGGGAACTTCATGAGCGTGAGTCCATTTCCCGAGCTATGGTTTTTGAATATGTTAAAGTCTGACATATACCCACAAGAGTTACACACCCGGATCATGCGGCGACGTTTACGATCTCCATAGAGAGCATCAACTATATCTCCCTCGCCAACCTCACCTGGAGGTTGAGTGGTACCGAGTTTGAAAGAACAGTGCCTCCACCATTTGACGGTGAACGATGTCCTCAGACTTCCAGACACACGCTGACATGACTTTATCCTGACGGGATACCAGTATTTGCCATGGCGTGCTAGTGCCCCCTTCCCTGGTCTGCATATAATTGATGAGTTCCCGTTCACTATATAAATATCTAGGCAAACTTACAACAAGCGCTTCACCATAGGAATCGTGACGTGGCGGGAAATACTACGACGATATAACATTGTGAATCTCGATGCAACAAATAAAGAAACTCACCGCTCAGGCCGTCTAATTTGCGAGAGTGATACACGATCACTATATGGCGCACAGTCAGGAGCATCACAGTAAAATGACTGCTTTTTTGTCAAGTTACTTGCCCGACCATCCCTCTGTTAAGCTACGTGAGACCAGCGCTCGCAGTTATCACACTGAATTGCCACTTCGCTCTCTTGCTGGAGATCTCCATGTTCCCGGCTTCCACACCGACAGTAGAACTCGTATTCTTGGGATAGAGGTGGTGGTTTGACCTCCTGGATTTCATCATCATCGCTATCTAGGACATTCAACTGTACCCTCTTTCGTTTCGGTGGTCTCGGCTGTGAAATCGGTGGGGGGGGCAATGAACTTTCCACGGTGGGTTTGTGAGATACATAGTCCACATATTTTGACGAGTTTGTTTGATCCAGGGCCCAGAACCGCTCATCTGACGGAATCGGGAGAATGTCACCGTGCAATTGAATTTGTAATCCAGCCATGAAGCTATGAAACTTGCCAAGGCCACAGTATATCCGCCAATGCATTGCCTCCTCCGCATTGGTGGTGTCCTCGAGATTATACCAGAGATTATCTGGCATGCGCCGAAAGGGAGCAAACAACATTTCAGCACGCCCATCTGCCATCCACCAGTTCAACCAGTCCTCAGCCTTGGGGTAGTCACGAATGAGAGAGGATGAGATAGACTTGAACGTCGCAAGGTCTTGACACTGCAGGAGCTGCAGCACACGGTCTTCGAACACATCTGCAAGTGCAGGAGGGACGACACCACTAATTTTTTTGACACGAGTGACCTGTGCACGAAAATGTTGGTGGCAGCCCTTCAGTAGACCCCTGGCAGCTTCTGCGAGTTCTTCAGCTGGGCGAGTATTATCTTCACGAACCATCCAGAATTCTACATATGCATTGATGAAGCCTGCTCGCTCTGCCTGGCTGAAATCAACGACCTATAGAAAATGAACTCGTGAGGAATTGGTGTCACTACGTTTGACATCATGCACTCACATTCGCAAAAAGATCGTCAGTGAGAATAATGTTCTGCCTTTCATACTCCCCTGCCATTGTTTCAAATAGTGCACGGAAATGATGATGGTAGTGTGCTTCGGTGCCACCATTCGACCACGTCATTACACCTGGCACCCAGCATTGCAGAGCATCACTGAAGACCGAGCTTATGATTAATAGATCATTACGCTCAGCCCAAAACCCATGGGCAGCATCAGATATAATGCCATTACTGTGATTCTTGACAAGAAACGACAACATGGTGGGTGACTGCGTGATGACAACTGCGACGGGATCGAAGGTGTGGAAAATAACGAAATTAGGATGCTGGCGCTGGAACTCCGTGAACTCTGCAATAATGTCCTTCCCTCGGCTCATCGTGAAAACCTTTTTTCTCTCAAGGTTCACCCTGGCTGTGTTCAGAAGCACTGGAGATATGACCGCAATTGACTCCTGGGGTCCATTGATGCCTGGGCGGCCCATCAAAAGCTGTGTTGCGCCCATGCGGGGGTGCTCCTCGATGACTTGCTGGAAGAGATCCGATTCCACTCTCGTCAGATGCAATCGTCGCGGTGGGCGAAGGTGGTTGTGAAAGCCACGATGAACGAAGCACACACCGCCCACAAATTTGAAAAGGTCGTAAATTATACCGCAGTGATTATGGACGAGCATGGCACCACACGAGCATGTTGTCTCAAGCTGCCTTGTAATGAGTTTCTTCGTCGTTGTAGGGCGGATGACAATGGCACATGATCCACCCTTGGATTCATGGTTGGTGCATATAATTACACCGTGGCAACGTCTACGACTACGCACACCGTCTTGCCACTGTAACGCATCGAGTGAGCCTTTATGTCGAGGAGCACCTACGCCCTCACAAGCCCAGTGGACGTGGAAATTGTTGACCTCGGGCCGTTTGGCATCTTCATGCGAGTAGGTGCGCACAATGTGGCCGTCAGGCCAGACATCCCACTCGGTATTACCACTGGTAGGTACCTGGGGCTGAGGTTTAGGTGCCCTTGGTTCAGAGACAGCAAAGGTGTGCGTAGCCTTTCGTCCATGTGGCTCATCAATAGGAAATCGCACATTTCCATGAGGCTGATCTCGCGCCTCATTTGGTGGTGGTTGGTTGGCAAGTGCGAGCTGTGATGGGGCGGGTGGTTGTTGTACAGTCGGAGTGGTGTGAGCATTCGAGGTATAGTGCTGCGACTCGAGCCTTTGATTTTGCGTGTCAAAAACATGGACGGTAACTGAAGTCATCAGATAAAGAATTGGCGTAGTGAAAGAGAAGGGCTGAAAAATGCTTACCATCAACACGAACATGTTCATTGGGAGTATCAGTGAGAGATTGCGCAGTCACAGTTTCTGTGCGATTACAACCGGAGGCTGGAGGCCATGATTCAGGATGCCCGGTCTCTGAGCAGCCATTAGGTCACGCACCTTCCTTGGCACTATGGGTCACACCTGTGGTATTGGGTTGTGTTGTATCACGCTCGCATGGCGTCCCGCGCCGAAATAATTGACGGATAAAACTCTGGAAGATACAATGATGCAATCAGCAGAATTCACGAATTAAAGTCCTTTAACGTACCAAAATCATCCTTACGACTAGGGCTGTATAACAACAGCATTCAGGCAAACATCGAGTCTCGCTCAAGATGCAATGATAAGCGTGATACTGCAAAGATCGATGCCCATCCCTCGATATTAGTGGCTGTGCCATTGAGGGGTGGTGCGACGTGCACATGGTAATATGGAGCTTGTCAAGGGAGACAGGCCGTTGCGAGGTGGGTGCTGTAGACAGTCTGAATGTTAGTGTCTCATATCAGGCAATGCTGTCATATTTATGCATAATTTAGGCTAATTACAGACATTATTGTTATGCATGGCTGTCACTAATCCCCCATCATCCTCCTTTATGCATAATGGTGCCTGCATCACACTGATCCCATAATAGGGATTTATATTCTCAGATTATTCTCATGCCCTACGCATTTTTGGCCACCTACCGTGGGAATTTCCCCACAACACTAAAAACATCGGCCATTTTGGGAATGTCCACAATATCAATTATTCCCACACCCTCCCCACCTCACTGCAGCTTCACCACCACACCACAATAGCTCCCCCTTTATATATATATATAAGTAGTAGTTTAGTATATATATGTATAATATAATATAATAGACCGCTTTTTTTGTTTGTTTGTGTGATTGCTCCTCCTCCAGGGGCAATTCAACATAGGGTAGGGTACAGAACATTTTCGCACTTTTGCCCCTTTGATAGGGGTGTGTTCTATTATCTTCAGAACATGTTTATGAGCATATATGAGCATATTCCTATCTTTATTGGACCCCCTGAAGCATCCTACATCAATAGATATACCACATATGCAAGAAAACACAGAATATGCTCCCATTTAATTATTTCTGGGTGAACAGACTTGTAAAAATGATTCCCAGCATCTATTCAACAATAGGAACAATGTATCAGGAGTCCAGGACCATAGGATAATCCCCTGTTGCATGGTGTGCCCCCCCTCTCCTGGTAATTTGCCCCCTGTGAAATTTTTTCCTGTAGGACCGGACCTCAATTGAGGTAGGGGTCTATTTCTACATATATTTGAGGTAGGTCTATTATATAGCTGGCCCAGGACACACATAGGATCCTGCTACAGGAACAAAAACATAGAAAATCGCATTTTTGACACTTTTGATGTTTTTCAGTATCTTACTCTTGCACAAGTAATACAACCTGTTCATATATCATTATTATAGTATATATACTTGCTCTTTGTGACAAGGATCAGCTCAAAATAGGCCAGGAGTTTGAGTTAGTGTGAATGCTTGCTATTTCTACTGATAAGGAGCCCATACTTTTAATACATCAAAATTTAATAATCAGACACCTGGAGTAGATGTCAAATATATTCATAATCATAGGCCTAAATGTACAGAACAATCCAACAAGAATTGAGTCCTGAGGAAGTGAAATAGATAAGGAATTGAGTGTGGGAAAGTTCAAATACCCAAAACATCGAAAATGGACAGTTGGGCAGTAGTTGGACTTTAATGCTGGGTCAACTCAAATATACACCACATTCCTTCCACCACCCTTCAACCTCAGGGCAGTATGTAGTATAGGTTCATTCAGTAGTCTACCTTGTATCCTACATATTTTTAATGAAATGTTTGAGCTGTATCATATATAAATGTAACTTTGTGTGAAAAGATGTCAATTGTCACTTTTCACACATATGTGATTTTACTTGTCATTTAGTCAGTCCTTGATGGATCTTTCTAGAACTTCATGTCTATCATCAGGGACATATATAGGACATATCTCAGGTCTTTGATCACTTATCACAGGCTTGATGACTATGTGGGCTCCTTATCAGTGGAAATACCCCCTGTACATCATATATCATATTTGTGCCCTATGTAGGGCTGATCCTTGGCATAGAACATATGTGTGAATGTACTACTGATTATATATGAAGGGCTAGTCATTTGTGCAAGTGTAAGGGACTTAAAAACATTAAAAGTGTCAAAAATGCGATTTTGTATGGTTTTGTTCCTATAGTAGGATCCTATGTGTGTCCTGGGCTATCCATATGATGTATCTACTCCAAATATACTTAGAAAGAGATCTCCCACCCTCCTTAAGGTCCGGTCCTACAGGAAAATTTTTCACAGTGGGTAAACCACCAGGAGAGGGGGGATATACTACACAAGAAGGTCTTGTCCTATGGTCCTGAGGTCCTGATACATTATTCCTACTGTTGAATGGATGCTGGGAATAATTTTTCCAAGTCTACTCACCTAGAAATAAACAAATGGGAACATATTTTGTGTTTTCCTGTATATATGCTGTATCTAATGATGTAGGGCGCTTCAGGTGGTCAAAAATGTGGGGGGATCTCTTCATATACACTCATAAGTGTGTCCTGGATACCATAGAACACTTCCCTATCAAAGGGGCAAAAGTGTGAACATGTTCTGCAACCTAGGTTATGTTAAAATGGCCCTGGAGGGGGAGTTGTCACATGGATACACAAAAAAAGTGGTTTATTATGTTATTTTATACATGTATGTACCAAACTACTACTTAGATACAAGGGGGGACTTATTATGGTGTAGTGGTGAAGCTGCAGTGAGGTGGGGAGGGTGTGGGAATAATTGATATTGTGGACATTCCCAAAATGGCCGATGTTTTTGGTGTTGTGGGGAAATTCCCACGGTAGGTGGCCAAAAATGCGTAGGGCATGAGAATAATCTGAATATAAATCCCTATTATGGGGTCAGTGTGATGCAGGCACCATTATGCATAAAGAAGGATGATGGGGGATTAGTGACAGCCATGCATAACGATAATGTCTGTAATTAGCCTAAATTATGCATAACCCTGCCACCAACAGGTGCTCATATATATACAGTATACTAAGACTCACCTTGATTGGAAGCTGCCGCACCCAGTACCGCATCCGTGCCGCAACATGCTCAAAATCGTTCTCTGAATTCAGACTCTCAAATGCATTAGTGTGAAGTGGATAATTAAGGAGTCGGACGAGAAACACTCCTAGTTCATTTATTTGGTGCACGAGAACAGTGCAGGCCGAAAATAAGTGTAGTACTTATGATTTGGTATGGGTGCGACAGTGGTGCGGTAGGGTGCGGCAAGTTGTGGCAGTGATGCGGCAATTTACCTGAGCCCAGCTTCGAGGATGAAACTGCCAATGAGGAGGAGTCAAACGAGCCCATGACAATCTATGAGTTCGACCCGTCGACGCTGGAGACTGTCGGAGCCCCCTTCGAAGGGCACACCAATGTTATTTGCGGTCTTACACTTTCATTTGATGGTGTTCTTCTTGCTAGCGCTTCCAAAGACGATACCATCAACCTCTGGGCCTTCGAGTCCCGCCAGCTCCTCGCCTCATTTGACGTTCAGAAACCTTCCCGCATCATCATCTCACCCGACTCGCGCCAACTGGCTTACACAACCTGGGATGATATAAATATCTACATATGCAACACTCCATCCAGCATCCTTGCTAGCATCCGCCAGCCTGGACAAGGAGCACTGTCTAATGTACGCATCCCCGCACATCATATCTATCCGTTCGTGCACTAACATTTTGTTGCAGGCCAGCGCACCTCACAATCCGTGCATTGCTGATCTACTCAATGTGCGTGATCTCTTACATAAGTTCTGTTGGAGCTAGCTTATGACGACGACAACCGCGGGAATATGTCATTGGAATACCAACTCATTCCCTATATAGTAGACCCGCGCAGACATACTTATCCCCTCAGTCTCTTTCATCGGACTGAGGGTACGTTGTCTGTTTTATTCCCGCCCGTACTTATACTAACATGTACCATAGTCTAACACTGTCTAGGTACATTAATATCAGTCTCTTTCATCGGACTGAGGTCTAACACTGTCTAGTTCTTAAAGGTTATGAGCCCTGGCTCTGTATAATGAGCCAGAACCTCTAGACGCGCCAAGACCGCAACTGACTCTCTGAACGGTTATTACACCCTCAGACCATATACACACGACGCTTTAGCAGGTGCTGAGCGCGTGTTTTCTACCGGCGTGCACAAGTACACCTAATCGTACGTTACGCTCGGGCCATCAATCCTCCCTTATTGGGAATACTTCCTCGAGTGATCCTCAAGGCGCACCGCGCGTATATATACCTCGCCGTGTCGCTTCGGTACACTTACTCTTTCCCATCATCATGGCCCCTCACACGCGTGCGAGAACCGAACTCGATGGAACCGGTCCCGTACCCTCTGGACTAAACGTCCCAGCTACACCAGTTAGCATCAACCCCCCAATAACACCTATCACACCACAAGCGAGCTCGACAGTCACCCACGCGCCATATGGGTATTACCCAACGCACGCCTCGTCAGCGGTATCCATCACCGCCTGTCGACTCTCAAAGACTGACCTCGACAAAATTGAGCTCCTTGATAGGGTGAAGAATAACTGGACCTCCTGGTCGGAACTCATGTTGGAAATTTTCCACATGAATCTCCTTGAGGGGTATACCACAGGTACGGTCACACGTCCAGACGCATCACGCGAGCCAGTAGCGGCTAGAAACTGGGACTTAAACAACGCCGGAATCGTCGCCGCCCTACGCAACCGTGTATCCCCCGATGACAAACGTGTCCTCGACGGCATCACCAACGCTCGCGTAGCCTGGAACGCCCTACGTTCACGTCACCAGAAGCTCGGCCCCATCGCACAGATCCTAAAGATCCAAGAGCTGCTCAACGTACGCTACTCTAGAGACACGAACCTCGCTGAAACCAGTCATCGCCTCACTGAGGGCATTCGCGCTATTTTCGACATGGGCATCCCAACCCAACAAGTCTTCCTCTCCATCATTATGTTGAACGCCCTCACTGGAGACATGTCACACGTTCGCGACCACGTTGCAAGCTCTCTCGCCGCCAGCACATCATCCAACCCATTCACACCTGACGACATTCGTATTCGCCTTGACATGGAACAACAACTCCTCGACGCTGACAAGCATCGCACGTCCGCTGACGTTGCCCTCGTCGCTCAAGGAGGAAGGTCCAAGAACTGCCTCACCTGCAGAGGACCACCTCACAAAGGCAATTGCTGCTCCCACTGTTCCAAACGTGGGCATGTCGTTAGCGAATGTTTTGCTGAAGGGGGGGCTGCGTATGGACGCCGCGATGAGATTCTCGCTGCTAAGCGTGCCACACGAGACAAGCGTGATAACACCAATAGTAAGCCAACCCCCGTGTCCAATACTAAACCCACCTCTACTCGACGCATGGACTCGTCCGGGCGGGCTTACCTGTTGGATAGTGTCACGGGTGAGGCATTTTACATAGCCACGCCCCAGCAGCCTACGCCCTCCTCGGAGGAATTCGCGGGTCTCGCACATGACGTGTTGACACCAGCGCATATACAGGAGCTATCCGATGCTGACCTGACGGAATGGGACGCAATGTTCCTCGATTGGGAGAACCTCCAGGCCACCGTTGATTGGCGCACCAACAGCCGCATTGTCGAATTCGCCGGCATCGCAAATGACGCCCTTCAACAGCCCAAATACACGCCTGTCAACCTCGAGACTACCCCTTTCTATCTCGACAGCGGGGCTTCGGTCCACATCTCACATGAGATCTCGGATTTTTACGAAATCAATCGTCTTCCCCCCCGCCCCATTCGCGGTATCGGAGGCTCCCATATCAACGCCGTTGGCATCGGGTCCGTCAGGCTACGTATCGGTCGAGGTCTCCACGTCACTCTCCACAACGTCCTGTTCGTGCCCTCCGCCGCCGTGCGTCTTGTGTCCGTGTCCAGCCTCTGTAGCACTGGGAACTACACAGCGCGCTTCGACGCATCTTCCTGCTCGGTGACCACCAATAGCGGGGCACGTGTCCTCGTCGGTACACTTACTTCTCGTCGTTTGTATCGCGTCTCTGGGGGACAACTCCATGCCACGCACCAACGTGCCTCCTCCCTTTCTGAGGCCACCCCGTCCAGCTCACACGACGCTATGTTCACTCAACCCACTCCATCCCTTGGTGTCTGGCACAACCGTCTCGCCCACGCAAACATTCGTGCAGTGTTTGACATGGCGCGCTCGGGCCACGTCACCGGTATGCACGCTGACCTCTCTGCTCTTCCTCCCAAATGTGACCATTGTATCCTCGGCAAACAGACTAGATCACCGGTACCGAAGACTCGCGAGGGATCACGCGCTACTCGAAAATTGGGAGTTGTACATGTAGACTTGATGGATCATCCCGATACTGTATCCGCAGCAGGCAACCGTTACATTTTGGACATAATAGACGATTATTCTTCGTTTATGTGGGCAATCCCTCTATCCTCCAAGAGCGCAGCACTACCAGCACTTCAAGCATGGGAACGCGCACGCGAGCTTGAGACCGGCCTCCGTGTCGGCATTTTTCGCTCTGACAATGGTGAGTTGAAGTCCACCGCGATGAGAGAGTGGCTCCTCTCTCGCGGGACTCAACACCAGTTCACTGCACCATATACCTCCGCTCAGAACGGACGTATCGAGCGCGTTCATCGCACCCTCATGAATCGCGCACGCGCTATGCGCTTGGCAAGTAATCTTCCACCCAACAGATGGGATGAGTTCGTCGTGACCTCTTGCTACTTATCGAATCGTGTCTCCGTCAAGTCACAGCACGGTCTTACACCCTTCCAGCGCTGGTCCGGTCACAAACCCGATGTCTCTCACCTCAGGGAAATTGGTTGTCGCGCCTTCGTTCTCATACAGAACACGCACAACCCGAAGATTCACGCGCGGTCCCTTGAGTGCGTACTAATCGGTTATTCTGCTGACTCTAAAGCATACCGTTGTTACCATCGCCCAAGCGGCAAAGTTCTTTTATCTTACCACGTGTCGTTCATTGAATCACACCAGGCAGTCCCTCATCCATTCCGCACCTCAACCGCATCGCCACCAACACCTCCAGGTCCAGAGGACTGTACTACCCGTATAGTACCACCAGCCTCAACCGCATTGCCACCAACACCACCAGGTATGGAGGACTGTACCACCCGTATAGTATCAGCGTCATCATCGCCCGGTATACCAAAACACGAACCCGTTCCAGTACCACCTCCTCGTAGGTCCACTCGTCTCTCTCCACCTTCTGAACGCCTCTGTGCATCCCTCGATACCCCATATGTTACTGCCTCTGACCGCCGGCGCGCAATGCAACCTTCAGTTACCGAGGTCCCTGATATTGATGGCCCTACCAACCCAGTGGACCTCACTGAACACGATCTCGCATCTCTCGTCGACGCCTTCTCCGCCTCCGTCCCTGAGGATTTCGAGCGCGAACACCCCGACGATCCAACCACCTACCAAGAAGCGATGGCCTCACCACACGCCGCACAATGGCGCGCTGCTCTACAGGAAGAGTTCGATTCTCTCAAGCGCACTGGCACCTATACCCTCGTCCCCGCATCCAATGTCCCTAAAGGCCGCCGAATTATGAAGGGCCGACCAGTTTTCAAGCTCAAACGCGACGAAAAAGGACTACCCGTCCGCTTCAAAGCACGGTACGTGTGCAGAGGTTTTACAGCTGTCTACGGACAGGACTACACTAAGACCTCCTCTCCGACCGCACGCCTGGAGTCATTTCGAGTCCTCGCCCACCTTGGAGCATCTCTAGACTGGGAGATCGAGCAACTGGATGTCAAAACCGCCTTCTTGAACGGACTACTCGACCCGGAGGAAGTCTGCTATATGCACCAACCCGACGGCTTCATCGAACCAGGGAAGGAGGACCACGTATGGATGCTGCAACGCGGGCTTTATGGCATGAAGCAAGGTGGCCGAGTCTGGAATCGTACTATGCACGCTGCCCTCATCTCTTGGGGCTTCAAACGCCTCGAATGTGAACACTGCGTCTACTTCAGAAAGGACGACCTTGGCACGATCCTCACCGCTATCCACGTAGATGATTTTTTCAATGTTAGCAGCAACAAACACGCCCTCGCACGATTCAAGTCACAACTATGTACTCGCTGGGAAATCTCTGACTTAGGGGAAGCTCGTTTTTGCGTAGGAATTGCCATCGAGCGTAACCGTCCTCAACGCACCATTTCACTCTCCCAAACTGCGCTGATTGATCAGGTCATCACACAATTCAACATGAAGGACGCATACCCTGTTTCCATTCCCATGGAACCCGGCCTTCATCTTTCCCGCAAAGACCACTCTCCAAAATCAGACGAGGATCGCGATCGCATGGCAAAAACCCCCTACCGTTCACTAGTCGGCAAACTTATGTACATCGCTATCGGTACCCGTCCTGATATCACTTTCGCGGTCCAGCAGCTATGTAAGTTCCTCGACAATTACGGTGACGCCCACTGGGAAGCGGCCAAACGAGTCGTACGCTATCTGAAGGGCACGCGAGACCTCAAACTTACCCTTGGTGGCCAGCACCCTTCCAATCTTCTGGGTCACACCGATAGTGATTTCGCGAACTGCGTGGACACGCGTCGATCCGTGGGCGGATACTGCTTTACTCTTGGTAGCGGAGTCGTATCTTGGTGCACTCGTCAACAAAAGACGGTATCCCTTTCCACCAGCGAGGCCGAATTCATCGCCGCATGCGAAGCTACTCAAGAGGTCGTATGGCTACGAGCTCTACTACTCGGTCTCGGATTCTCACAAACATCAGCATCCCCCCTTCTATGCGACAACAGCGGGAGCATTGTCCTATCTGAGGATCCTTCATTCCATGCCCGTGTGAAGCATATCGATATCAAATACCACTACATTCGGGATCGCGTACACGAGAAACACCTCCGACTACAATACGTTCAATCCAAACTCAATACAGCCGACGTCTTCACGAAAGCACTCCCAAAACGCGATTTTCAACGGCTACGAGACGCACTCGGACTTAGATGATTGCTCCAGTCGAGGAGGAGATTTAGACGGTTCTCGTCGAGGAGGAGTGTTGGAGCTAGCTTATGACGACGACAACCGCGGGAATATGTCATTGGAATACCAACTCATTCCCTATATAGTAGACCCGCGCAGACATACTTATCCCCTCAGTCTCTTTCATCGGACTGAGGGTACGTTGTCTGTTTTATTCCCGCCCGTACTTATACTAACATGTACCATAGTCTAACACTGTCTAGGTACATTAATATCAGTCTCTTTCATCGGACTGAGGTCTAACACTGTCTAGTTCTTAAAAGTTCTGCTATTCATCTACACATTCCATCAATGACATTATTGTAGTCCAACGCAACATATCCTAACGTGAAACGTCGTAACCCAGTGACATTGCCTGCCATATATTCCATCCCACGTCTGCCTCCAACACACCCACAACAACCCTCTGTCCTTCGCTACCTACGCAAACTTCTTCCCTCCCGTTTCCGCACAGCTGCGGTTCGTTTTCTTTTGAGCGATAAGCCCCGTGATCCCCTGGATGTGTGTTTCGTAACTGTTTTCAAATCCGCAGTTGACCTGACGATCCCCTTGCAGTCCCCTGCTACATTGTCCCTACCTCCCAACTACTCTCCCTCCACAACTCAGGGACATTCAGATATGGATTTCCGCGAGAATGTGAGTGTTGCCGTAATAACATTCTTGACTGACATTTGTTCAGCCTCGACCCACTCTATCACCACTTCCCTCCCAGTCCTCTGCTACTGCCTCCACAACCATCAAAGCCCGCTTACACCAACTATCAACCTTTTGGCCCATTCGTGAAGGTCATGTATTACCGCCAGTCGTCGATATCCCTCTCGCGCAGGCTAAAGAGGTGTGCTGGGTTAATTCACTCGTCGTGTCCGAGGTCTCATGCATCCATATGTAGCGTGATGTTTCAGCGGATGCTCCTAGAAACAATGAGGACTGGATACGCGATGAAGACTATGTTCCTTCTCGCCCTCTATCACTGGATTCACGTCAACCATCCACCAGAGGGCAGATCGACACTGGAGAGCGCAGAATTGGCTTGTTATGTGGCTGCTTCTAAATTGTTTTGGCTGTTTTTGAGTTGTCGCTCGTCGCATGCGTTATGCTATCTATATTGACTTTCAGCAGATTTTATGCGTGGTCACTACATTGGATTACTTCTCGTGTTTTTATCGAGGACATGCAAACTAACTACGAATATAATATTGAGTTGAAATAACATTTGTGGCTCGGCTCTGTCGTGTGTCAGAAGTCATTTTTCCTTCTGCGACATCGACAACAGTCCTACTGAAGACTCATCAACAATTCCATTATCCTCGCCATCTGAGTGGTGCTCAGTAGCCTCGACAAGTCACTACGGTCTGACAAGCAAACAAAGATCTAATCTGAAATTTGATCACGAAACAGACGCACGGGCTCAGTACAGTATATGAAGGGCATCAACGTCCGAGAAAGTGCGATTGCACAAAATGGTAAAACGACATCACTCACTTGATGGTAGGCGATCACAGGCCGCCATATTTTGTAGGGATATGCATGATAGTACCGTATCATCACAACACGCGCAGAGCATGCGACAAAGCGGAATTAGCAAGTAAAGGTGGTGCTGCCCATCTTCTTGGCAGCCTCAACTACAGCAGTTGCGATGCGGTCCAAATCCTGCTGACCATCATGGCTAACCTGAGAATATGGGCAGTGCGAGTTCTAGCAGGCTTCCGAATACAGCATCGGATGACGGCATGCTGCAAAACGTGCAAAACGTGCAAACATGCTGAAGATTTGACGATATTAAGATCGAATTTAGGTTGGAAGAAATATCTATGTGGAGGGGAAATGCAGCTCCCGTCGAACTTTGTCGCCAGCATGAAGTCCCTTGCGTATAAGATAAACATAGTGCTGGTCGCAGACCTGAGCGCTTGGTCTACACAGCAATGAAGCTGTGAAGGGAATACGAGGATAACGTATGGGACGCACCTTAAAATATGGTTTGAACGAACGGGCGCCCAACTTCCCCTTCTCCCAACCAGATATCCATTGGTCGCTGGTGATTGAGCACTGGGCTCGTGTGAACGGTACTTCTTGTGAGTGACGCTCTAGGCTCTTCTGCAGCTTAAAGCTGACCATATTCTTACCAGCGGCTTCGGATACCCACCAGACCTCAAAGATCTCTTGCAGATTCTCAAATAACGGCGCAACTCGTGTATATACAGTCCCGAAGCTGTCTTCCAGGCGAGGACTGGATTTCCGTGAGTAGGCTTGTCTCGCGGGCAATGGCTTCTGTGCTTCTGACATGTGTTAACGTGAAAGAAGTAGGCTCCTGGACTCGCCAGTAACCACTGCGATCCGATAACACGGGCTTATTGAAAAATCGCAGCGGACTTCTCTCACATAGATAGTCTGCGATCTGCAGTACTTGGAACTCCCAGCGCCGACCATGTCTTCCTACACCAGTAAGAAGCCAGAGATCAGGCAACGTTGGACGACGCGAGCTCATACCGGCTGGGTAGATGGTATCGTCCATCTGCCCGGCGGACGACACATAATCACATGTTCGCATGACGGCTCACTCCGATTATGGGACCTAGAGAGCGGTGCACAGATAGGTGAGGACTGGAGAAATGAGAGTAACGCAGAAATATGGTCCATGGCATTGTCTCCAAACGCCAAGACAGTTGCAAGCGGAAGCAGCGACTGGACAGTGGGGTTGTGGAACGTCGAGACGAGGAAGGCCATCACCAAATGGACGGGACACAGGGGAATTGTGTGTACATTGTGCTGGAGTTCAGATGGCAAGCGAGTAGCGAGTGGATCCTGGGATAAGACAACAAGAGTATGGGATGTCGAGAGCGGTGAAACTGTCCTGACAATCAAAACCGGATACAATTGGGTGCGGACGGTGATGTACTCCCCCGATAACAAACATATTGCGACAGGCGGATACAAAGAAATGACAATCGGCCAGCCGGGTGTAGCCAACATCTGGGATAGCAAGACGGGCAAGTTGATCACCACACTCGAACACGATTCCATAGTTTGGAGCTTGGCCTGGACATCGGACGGAAAGAAGCTTATCTCCGGTTCATTAGGCGTGATCAGCATATTCGACATAGTCACTTGGCGGCAGATTGCCGTTCTTAAACGTCACACAAACAGTGCTGACGTCATCTCCTTGTCTTCAAACAACCGCTTCCTTGCAAGTGCATCATTTGATAAAACAGCGCGTCTATGGAATCTCGACACCAATCTCCAGATCGGACAACCCCTCCAGCATGAAGATAGCTTGCTCTCCGTAGCCCTTTCCGTTGATGGAAAAACGCTAGTCACTGGTTGCAAAAACGGAAAAGTGTACACATGGGATATTCACACCATCCTCAAAGAAACTGGCCTTGAAGACCTACTGCCCGACGTGCCCGTTCCTGACGTGAGTTTAAATCCCATGGCTCTTCGGTAAAGGTGATCACAATACATATCCTCTTTTCAGGTCATAGAGTTGATGGACGTATGTGGTATATTTCTTGACCTTTCGATCACTGTAACATCTGCATTTTAGGCCAATGCCACGCATGGCCAGGACGATGAACTACCACCAGACTTTTTTGATGGTGGACGACCCGGTGTTTATGTGCGTCGTTAGCCATTCTCAATCAGTTCTTATTCTGACCTCTTGATCTCAGTCCTCCACAGCATACAGTAACCAATACCGTTCCTCTGCCCGCCGCCGCCCTCTCGCACACTCTTCGAGGAATGCGCTCCTCAGCCGCCTTTCAACGCTCCTTCGCCGCTCTCCCTCTAACATTAATCAAGCAACCGAACTTCAGCAACGTCCAAGGCGGTCTATCTTCTCTCATAGCGGCTCTCGTGTCGTCGAAGTTGCTGCGGTGCGGGACAAACAGGTACGTCTTTGTTCGGGTGCGTTTCCAACAACTGAGGCTTGATTATTTCTGCGTAGGCGTTATATGTTGCTCCGCCGCAGGTAAAAAAAACACAGGCCCAACCACAAGGCCAAGCTCAGTCGTCGTCATCGCAATCTCAGCCTGCTGCCGCCTCAACTTCCACGGCACCTCCTGCTGCCGCTCCCGCTGCCGCTCCCGCTGCCGCTCCCGCTCCCACTCCTACTCCTGCTCCTGACACTCAGCCGAATGGTAATACCATACCAGGTGCAAGACCTGCGCGTTCACTACCCCTCCGAATGCTGGCACATCTCGTTCTTTTTCTCTGCTGTGCATCTTCTCAACACGATGGCAATGTACGACCAACACAGCAGCAGCAAGGCCAATCGCAGAACCAGGCACCGTCACTGCAGACTCAGCCAGCCGCCCCCTCGACGTCAACGACACCTACTGCTCCTGATACTCATACTACCACGCCAGGTGCAGCAACCGCGCAGCCACGGCCCCTTCCATTGCGAACTCGTTTCGTCCTTTTTCTCTGTTGTGCATCTCTCCCGCATGCAGATGGGCATTGACATTGCAGCATATGGACACTCATCTGACCCTTGCATCTGGTTCTTTCGTAATCACTGTTGTTTCTTTCACGCCGACAGTGTATACATGATTTCCACGACCTCCTCGATGTCGGGCTGATTTCCACCCACTGTTATGAAACTGCGGCGTTAATCTGAAGCATTCGCTAGAAACATGTCCTGCTGCTGCACATCTGGTGCGCCAGTCATCCCGTCCGCATCTATTCCTCGGGCACTTGATACGTAGTAAGTATGTACATCCCGTCTTGGACTCGATCGTTCCATCACACAACTGCGCATACGCACCCTCCCAACTGCATTTCCTGCATGGCGTGCATGCTGCCTGGATAGTCTCAACACGCTATAGTGGTCTCGCAGCAATTTTCCGCTATATCATTTACTCTGAGTGCACGAGCACTCCATGATGTGTCTGCAAGAGTGTTACCAAGGGACCTTTACACGCTGTGCAACTAAAACGTCTTCACCCGTTGTCTGCGTTGCAACCGTCCGTTGTATTTTTTCGTGCAAATTGGGCTAAAGAAGCATACGTCGCGTGCGACGCGGTGCTGAAAAATAAGAGTTTCTTGTTTTACTGGAGTCCAACTTTGGTGAGCGAGCGAAATGTTATCACAGGCGTCTCTGACAGAAATTGTTCCACCATGCACAACTCAGACCCTCCGCAGCTCGCCCTCTTTAAGCTAGCCCTCTTTATTACCGAATAAGCCGCAAGCGTTCGGTGTTGATTCTGTTTCCGAATCCCAACCATACCTGTGTTGATGTCTCTTGCTGGTCCATCAATGACATCCATTTAGGGTGGGAGCGGGATAAGATGGCAACGCGGAGAGCATGCGACAAGCGGAATTAGCAAGTGAAGGTGGTACTGCCCCTCTTCTTGACAGCCTCAACACAGCAGTTGCGATACGGTCCATCATGGCTTACACCGCAAGTTCTAGCAGGCTTCCGAGTATAGCATCGGGTGAACCGTGACGGCATACTGCACGGCCTGCAAAACATGCAGAATATTTGACGTTCGAAAATTGGCCAGAAGAAACATCCAAGTAGAGGGGAAATGTGGCTCCCGTCGAACTCTGTCACCAGCATGAAGTCCCTTGTGTAAAAGATGCACATAGTGCCGGTCGTAGACCTGAGCGCTTGGTTTACATAGCAATGAAGCTGTGAAGCGAACACGAGGATGATGCATAGGACGCACCTTAAAAGATGGTTTGAACGAATAGGGCCAACTTCCCCTTCTCCCAACCAGACACCAGGCATCCTTTGATCGCTAGTGATTGAGCACTGGGCTCGTCTGAACGGTGCTTCTCGTGAGTTATACTATAAGCTCTTCTGCAGGTTAAAGAATAACAGCGCAGCAAATCCTGGATATACAGTCCCGAAGCTGTCTTCCAGGAGAGGACTGGCTTTCCGTGAGTAGGCTTGTCTCGTGGGCAATGGCTTCTGTGCTTTTGACAAGTGTTAACGTGCATGAAAGATGTAGGCTCCTGGACTCGGCAGCAACCATTACCATCCGATAACCCGGTCTTATTGAAAAATCGCAGCGGACTTCTCTCACATAGATAGTCTGCGATCTGCAGAACTTGGAACTCTCAGCGCCGACCATGTCTTCCTCAACCAGTAAGAAGCCAGCGATCAGGCCACGTTGGACGATGCGAGGTCATACGGGCTGGGTAGATGGTATCGTCCATCTGCCCGGCGGACGACGGATAATCACATGTTCGCATGACGCCTCACTCCGGTTATGGGACCTAGAGAGCCGTGCACAGATAGGTGAAGACTGGTGGGATGAGAGTAGCAGGAATGTGGTCCATGACATTGTCTCCAAACAATAAGATAGTTGCAAGCGGAAGACGCTGGTAGCAATATTGTGAGTGTCAATACCTCACCCAGTCTCTCTCTCACCTGACACCGATATTGTCCGCTGATAGGCACCCGGGGCCAAAATACAGACTCGAACAGAAGGCATCTCAAGGCAACCCAGGAATAGAGCGAACCCCCCGCTCTTCACTCAGTGACAAGTCATTTTTGGAAGTACGTGCAATGTTTGTGAACCTGCTCAGTGGTCATGACATTTACATTGCAGGTTGATGCTACGCGATGTCACGACGAGCTCGGGGGTCATGTCGATGAATACCCACCTAGATTTTTTGACAGCATGGAAGCCGAGGTCCATGTTCGTTATCGGCATTTCTATTACTTAGTTCGTATCCTGATCTTTGTGCTCTCAGTCCTCCGAAACAGGTGCCCACCCTCATTCCTCTGCAAGTGCACTCCTCGCTCGCATTTCCTCGTTCCTCCACCGCCTTCGATACGACAATGCTGAAGCGACCGAACTTTCCCAACCCCCAATGCCTTCCAGGTTCCATCCACGTGTGCTCCTCGCTCGCCTTTCATCACTCGTTCACCGTTCACCACCTGAAAATGATGCAGCAGATGATCTACAGCAACCCTTCACGCCTTCGCGTTTAGATCCATATGTGCTCCTCGCTCGACTGTCCTCACGTTTACCCCGTTTTCGACTCAACACCGACGAAGAAACCGAACCTCATCCCACAACATATTCGGGTTTACGTCCAGATGCACTCATCGGTCGTCTGTCCTGACTCTTCCGCTCTCAACCTCACACCAACGAAGAAATCGAACTCCCGCAACGCCCATGCCGTCCTCATGTCGTCGAGGTAGCTCCAATGCGGGACAGGGAGGTATGTATATCTTCATTATGTCAATTTGTGATGTCTGATGATCCCCATGCAGGTTTTATTTGTTGCTCAGCGGTCGCCACCAGATCATCCACACACTCAACCTATTAATGGTAATACCATACCAGGCGAAAAACCTTCGTATTCACTTCCCGCCCGAATGTTGGCCCATCTCGTGCTTTTTCTCTGCTGTGCATCTCCTCAACACGATGGCGATGCACAAACAATACAACAGCAGCAGCAAGATCAATCGCAGACCCAGGCACCGTTACTGCATACCCAGCCAGCCGCCGCCTCGATGTCCACGACACTTACTGCTCCTGATACTCATCCTACCGCTCCAGGTGCAGCAGCCGCGCAGCCACAGCCCCTTCCATTGCGGACTCGTTTCGTTCTTTTTCTCTGTTGTGCATCTCCCCCGCATGTAGATGGACATTGACATTGCAGCATATGGACACCTATCTGACCCTTACATCTGGCTCTTTTGTAATTATTGTTGTATCTTTGTTCACGCCGAGAGTATATACATATTTGATTTCCATGACCTCCTCAATATCGGGTTGCCAGTGGTTTCAACCCTATGTCATGAAGCTGCGGGTGTTAATGTCAAGCACTCGCTAGAAACATATCCTGGTGCTGCCATCCCGTCCACATGTACTCATTGGGCACTTGGTAAGTAGTAAGTATGTACATCTCGTCTTGGACTTGGTCGTTCCATCACACAACTGCGCATATGCTTCCTCCCAACTGCATTTCCTGCATGCTTCCCGGATGGTTTAAACACGCTACGGTGATCTCGCAGCGAGTTTCCACTATATCATTTAATTGTCTACGGCCTGCAGCGGGCATTGATGCGACGACAGAGTGGTAAAAAGCAAGCAGATCTACCTTCAAAAGTGCTTCGACCGACTGAGCAGCACCGTTATGGAACGTTCCAAATCAACTCCCAGTGTTCGATGTTCATCACTGACTCATGGGTGCCCGTCTTGAAAAGAGTAGAACACCGTTTACTGGGTAGCTGAGCCAAGAACGGATGATGTGGTTCCCACAGATCGGTTGACATGGTTCTGTGGTGACGTGACAAGCAGACCAAGATCTTATCTGAAATTTGATCACGAAACAGACGCCCAGATTCAGGACTATATATGAATGGCATCAGCGTCCGAGACAGTGCGATTGTACAAAACGGTAGGACGGCGTCACTCACTTGATGGTGGGCGGCCCGGTCCATCATGCCTTACACCGCAAGTTCTTTGATTTACACAGCACTGAAGCTGTGAAGCGAACACGAGGATGACGCGTGGAACGCACCTTAAAAGATGGTTTGAACGAAAAGGGCCAACTTCCTCTTCTCCCAACCACACCAGGCATCCTTTGATTGCTAGTGATTGTGCACTGGGCTCATCTGAACGGTGCTTCTCGTGAGTGATGCTATAAGCTCTTCTGCAGGTTAAAGCGATACTAACCATTTGCTTACGGAAGCGGCTTCGGCACGGGCCTTAGGAAATTGCCGCATCTGTGCCGCACCCTGCTGCACCCTACTCAATAATGTCTTATATGCCTCTACAATACGTCTGCGTCGTACGCAACTGTCTGAAATATGATTTAAGAATAAGTAATACTATATTCCAGGTGTTTGTGTAAGGCTAACAGTGGTACTACAGTGATATATGTACTTGATGGGTGCGGCAGTGATGCGGCACGGTGCGGCAATTCTGTTGTTGGGTGCGGCAGTGGCTGTGCACTACCGCACCACTGCACCGACACCAAACCACCCTTCTTATCAAGTCCACTTGCAGCACCGTTATGAGCAGCTGCGCGAAACTTGGTGAGAAGACTCAACGACCCATCACACAGGCTCGCGCCTGTCAGGTTTGGCGCCTCGATGCCTCCGCCTATCATTCAACACCTGTCTTTGCTGGTTGCATGCCTTGCCTGACTTCACTGTCACACATCTCCTCGACCACGTTCTGCAGCAACCTGTGCAAACGGACACCGGGGCTTTAAGGTATGTATGTCATATCTGTATGGCCCTCTGTCCTTGCAAACTGAGTCTCGTTCATTTCAGAGTACAAACTACTACTACGAGGC